>NC_051162.1:55677202-55797201 GCF_013339745.2 Dermacentor silvarum
GCCAACTCTCGAACACTATGCAGTGATCTTACCTGCGCCCCCTTTTTTTTTTTCGTTTTCCTTTCTTTCTTTTTTTTTTTTAAATCATTGCTACCGCATACTGTTGTAACAACATACATCGCTATGTACTCGGTTGTGTGCGGCGTGACGGCGCATTTTTTGTAGATGTGCTAGCGCAAGCTTGCAACACCGCGCGTGCGTTTTTAAGCCAATGAACAAGGCATTTGTCGCAGCAACAGCGTAGCACGCTGAAGCGCCGTGGCGTTATACAGGGCAGTAGCGCACCCAGGATCTCTGCCAGGGGGGGGTTGACAGTTTGCCAATACCATCTAAACAGCACTAATTTCGATTTCTTCACGGCAAATTGTCAAAAAATGCGCTTTTTGCGAGTGTGCAGACGATTGCGCGTCTTACATATTAGTTGCAGTACTCAAATGCCTAAGGAAAGAAAATGGGTTAAACAAAAGGGGGGGTTAAGTCGGCCTCAGGGGGGGGGGGGTTACAACCCCCGAATCCCCCCCCGTCGGTGCGCCACTGATACAGGGTGTTCATTTATAAGTTCTAAAATTTTTTTAGAAATCCTCTGTGGCAGGTAGCATAATTCTTATCGTTGAGCTGGGTTATTCGATGAGGCGGACATTAGTAACACGAGAAATCCCATATTGAACTAATTAAAAAAATGACTAATCAACTTTTGAGTTAATTATTGTACAGCACATATTGTGATTTACGAATTGGAGCCGGTGAGCTTGGCAGGCGTATCCACTTGGGATGAATTTTCAGAATGACGCCAGTTTGGAGATATGTGCCATCAAACTCGCCCTAAAAATGCACTTTTGTTCCACTTACTTTTTTACCAAAATGCTGTTTTATACATTGAAGCACTAAAGTAACTGGAACGCCCATGTATTTCGTCCCACACTTTGGAAAATAATATCTCAAAGCTGGCGTCATCCTGGAAATTCATTTCAAGTGGATGCGTCTTGCAAGCTCACCTTGCAAGTTTTTTGTTACTTGAATATGTGTTTCAATTTTTTGTGCTACTAATGTCCACCTCATCGAATAAACCAGCTCAACGATAAGAATTATGCTACCTGCCACAGGCGATTTTTAAAAATTCCGTAACACTTTAAAATGAACGCCCTGTATATTAACATACTCTTATATCTATTATCGCGGAATACAGCTGTGTAGATCGACAAGTCACTTCTCTTCATCACCGAGCACGCGAGTGAATATTCAACTACGGCTTGTTGATTTACTTACGTTTTTTTTTAGTAGCTGCCAAGTTAAAAGTGAGCGTACAATTGATTACATGATGGAATATGACCGTGTCACACAGCACTCGTGTTTGTTCGTTCTGTGTTATGTCGTTGTACCATTGATGAAAAAAGCCGGCGAAGCAGTGCCCCCGGACCCGACCAGAATCTTCGAGGTCAGGCCCTAGAGACGCTTCTAGACCCCTTCAATGACTTTTGGACATCACGCAAGCTATCACAAGAATGAAAAACAGCTGGAGTACGCTTTATCCCCAAACCGGGCAAGTCCCCGCACATTGACAACCTGTGGCTGATATCCCTCACATCATGCATAAGCATAATCACGAAAAGGATAGTACTCAAATGCCTCCAACAACACCTGGACGAAACCCAGCAAATGCCAGACCCCATGTTTGGCTTTATACGACATCTTGAGACCCAGGACGTGCTAATGCAATTGAAGAAGGAGATTGTCATCCCTGCCACACACCACGGGCCATTCTTGCGCTAGACCTCAAGGGGGCATTTGACAACGTGGCACACGAGGCGATATTTCGGAATCTCAACAACACAGGCTCAACAACACAGTGGCATATTTAAGCCACTGAAAAGTAAGGATGGATGTTCAGCCTTGCTGGTGTGGCATTTCATAGGTTGTAACCCACCATATTTTTACCCAGCAATAAGGAAATTATATGGTCACGCCGTACCATCAGTACAACTGAAGTGTTGCTTCCCCAAGGAGTCTCACTGCCACCTTCCCCATTTTGCGAACACTTCGTAAATACAAACTAGCACATGGTATGTAGTCACATTATATGCTGTCTGTATGCTTGGTGAAGTGCACCAAGCATTTTCTCACCCTTAAATCCTGGGCTAATGCTGTCTTTTTTTTAATAATTATGCAATAACCTTACTCAATACATTGCTGTGAGAACAATAGTTGGCTTAACAGTAGCACTGCACACATACCCTCATACCACATTGCAGACATACTCTATAGAGGCTGGCCACAATCAGCGTAACTGAAAGCCAGCTGAACAGGGTGCGAGTTCATGTGTATCAAATAAATGTCTGTTCCATTGAGAGGTTATATATCTGTCTGTGATATAATTATCAATTCAGAATACATATGGCAGAAGAACAATACACAAGACAACACAATCAAGTTCCCTGTGAGAAGCTGCTTTTTACGACTATTACATGCAGCAAAAAGACACTTCATTAAGCACCACTATGGCTTGCGTGCCTCTTTGTGCATTGTACAAGAAGTAAAGGTGGGCGAATGTAAACATTTTCAAATACGAATTGAATAAAATATTATTTATCAAATATTCAATAGTCATACGACGACACACGTACCTGTAGTAACAATATTTATTTTCATATAAAAAAATTAGGTACCACACCTTAACTAGTGCAAAAAGAGAGCTAAATATTGGGCACAAAGGATAAGTTTTAAATGCAAGACTACTAATTGTTACGTAAAAAAATCGACATAAACAGTCTATCAACAACTTTAGAGCCTGGTTGCAAAGAAGCTTTTCAAGAAAGAATGGCCTCTGAATGGCTAGCTTTCAAAAACGTGCAATATATTGTTCCTAAGAAAACATCAAAGTTGTAGAAAAAAAAAGAATAGCCGATGAAGGACCTACGTGTTGTAGACATATGTAAAACTACTCGTTGCAAGGAAAGCAGCACAGACTTGTAGCATAAAAGATCAGTCTGCTAGATCAAGAAATGTGTGGTCACCTTTCGCGTGAAAGAAAGCCTATGGGAAAGTTTTCTTGCCAATATGACTGAAAGATACTTTCGTAAACGTGCTTGCTTTTGGGAGGCTGCATACACTTGTTCACATGCAAGTACTTGTCGCATATTCATTGTTAAAGAAGTTCAATTAATATAATGACACGAGAGCCTCCTCTGATTAGGAAAAAATAATAGTTGTGTGGTCATATATAGATAACATTTAGAATGTCAAGGTACCCTTTTCCATACTATGCAAGTACTCATGAAAGACAAGACTGCAAGAAACAGCATAAAACTAATCCAAAATCTATAACTGATTATGTCAATGAGATTTTCATTTCATGTGGCAAAGTATTTCACAGGGCAGATAGGATGTGACATCTGTGATTCAGAGATACGTCATTGTATCGGGGCACAAGTATTGTACAACTGATAATTTTGGGAATAAAGAAATAACAAGCATTGATTCCCGGTATGTCACCATGCCACTTGTATCTTAAAAAGGACTATCACTTATATGTCAAGCTTGCACCATTATGTTTATGTGACCATACATGTGTACCGCATCTGTAATGAACCGTTGCTTTAAGTTATGACCACTGTCATGTTATTCCCGTACATTAATTGTGGTTTTGCACAAAACACCTAGAAAACTTTTGAGCGGCATTGCAGTACTTTTTCTTGTATGTGCACACTGGCTTTCTGTCACAACACCCACTTCGCATCCATGATAAATGCTGCAGTCAAGCAAAATAGAGTTTCAGACTAAGGTGCCTAAACTGCTTTCATTCCAGAAAACCCCAAACAAGGTTTAGATTCTTCAGGACACAAGCAACTTGCATCCTTTGATCTAAGGCTGTTTTCTGCATGCAATGAATGTTAGGATTTCTGCTGTGCAAATCAATGTTAACCTGATAAAAGGGATGGCAAGCCAAAACTTGCATTCGTGATACTAGTTACTACTGGGGCCAGATTAACCTATGGGCTAAGGGGGCTGCAGCTCCAGGCTAGGGGGCCCTGTGAGAAAAATGTTTCCTTGAATTAAACTTTATTTCTTACGTACAGTACAGAGTAAAACATAATGTGAACAAATACATTGGGATCCCTAGCTCAAGGCCAGTTGCAATCCATAAAAAATGTAGAGGAAGCAAAGCAATTAATTTAGCACAGACACATGTACTTAAACTCAGCAACAATATGCACTTTACATTAGAAGAAGTAGAGAATACAATACAAAGAATCTTCAAAATGCAAACGGTATCATTGAACATCTACAAGTAAAGGAAAATGCACCAGAAAAAAGAGAAAGGAAGCGGTGAATGTATTAATAAACATACGAAAGAAGATCACGAAAATGCAGTTTTAATTATCTCTGAAAATTAGCTGCATTTCTAGCTTACGTGGGCTGAACGTTCCTCTCGACTACTCCAACACTTCAAATTCTCCGTTTACCACACACATTACAAGCCTTTGGAACCAGAAAATTTTGTTTTAGTGCACTGCGTGTACAGCGTCCTGATTCGGTAAAGTTGGTAGCAGAGAGTGGGTAGTCAGCAACGATGCTACTATTAACCATTACAAGAGTTTAAAAATTTAGTAATGAAGTAAATGGTAAAATGTGTACGTGTTGAAAGAGCGGTGTCGTGTTAGCATTGTATTGTGAGGAAGTCACAAAATGGACAGCCCTCTTTTGAAGTTTTATAAATGGCTCAATGTATGAATGGCCCAGAGATGCAACACAGTACCACAGATGGCTGTGGAACAAGCTGAAATAAATTTCTCGAAGGGTTTCTGTATCAAAACAATTTCGGCTCTTGAGCAGAATATAACAAGCCTTGCCGAGATTTTTGCAAAGCTTGTCAATGTGAGGTTTACATAGAAACAACCCATCTAATTTGTACAACCCCTTGATGGGCCCCTCAGAAATTTAAGAGGACCATTCGCCAGGGCCCAGTGGAAAATTTTAGTTATAAAAGTTGTAAAGTGTCTTCCAAGGAATATTCTACCACAAGAATTCTTTAAAACGGCCTAGTAGCAGCCGAAATAGAAGCGAAGAATCTGTAGTACAAGAACGTGACCTGCTCTTCGTGCACAGAGGCATTCTTTCTTTGCCCAACCAGCAACGCAAAGGACCTTTCTCTCTTGCCTACTCCCATATAAGAAATGAGGGTTCACCTCCTCTTTTTTTTTGCAAAACACCTAATGCACCTTTCTTCATTTTTTTTTATTTAGATCACGACAACAGCATAATACATCCATGTTACATTTATAAGTCAAACTTCAATGAGTTTGTTGACATGATGGCAGATAATTAATGTAAGGAGATGGATCGTTGCGAAGGTGCATGAAGCTAAACATTGTTCCCTCGTCAATTTCACGCCTTACGTCTCTCATGTTGCCTAGCTTTGTTGTACTTTGGTGCAGGCTACATGGTGACGTTCACAAAAGATTTACAGATGTTAGGCCCTTCTCGCATGCCCGTCTTGTACGATGAATTACTGTGGCGGTTAGCACTGGTAACATCAGTAGCCACCCTAACCATGATTACGCAGCAACATGGCACCACCTATGCAGCCCAGACCACCCGCTTCAATCTCAATTTGCCCTTTTACTAGCTGTACGCCCTGACAGCAATAAATAAATGGTAAAATCCATCACTGCGTAGTCTCATCTCATGCTGAGGACAAAGCATTAGGTATTTCTTGTTGTTCTTATTGAGATCAGCTGTTTGTTTTGACACTGCTAGGACTACACAGGCAGTAAAAGTGGTTTGGTTTCTATTTAGCAGGTGACACCACAGCAGTAGCAATGGTGATGCATTGTCGATGCAGAACGCTACGAAGGCGTTATTGTTCACTGCATCATTAATTCCTACTCTGCTCTAGTACGGTACGTGATGACAGCGGTGAGCAAACGTCAAATACACGCTGAGCAGATGGCGCGGTGCATGTGAACATTTATCAGGGTGTTCACTTTTACTAAAACTGGCTCAGGAGGCTGTATTGAACTGCTCAGATAGCGTGTCGATGAAGCGAAGCCCAACAGTAGCATTCATGGAATGCGTACGCAGCCTTTAGTTACAACGTAGGAACATTTGTTGCGTCACTGCTACAACAGTGGCTGATGTATCAAAAGGATGGCAAGCAGACGCTGAGCAGCTGACGCAGCATGGATGAACACATCTTAGGGGAATTCAGCCTTCCTATTGGCTAAGAGCCCTGCTGCTGCCCCAGTACTGCAAGGAACTACTGAGATGGAGTATAACTGGCAAAGCACATCGTTCAGCATGAAAGGTTGGGCAGTGGCAGAGAAGCTGCGTTGCAGTGTCGTCACATCCGCAAAAAATACATGCGGCACATTTGCATTGTTTACATTACAGCACATGACACCTAGCACAAAATTAATAATTGCAATATGTGGAGCAGTGATATAACTTTTAAGCTGTTCCCTAGCCTCCCCTCTTCGTGAAGAGTAAATTGTGCAGTGACAACACTGGAAACAAACAACACGTGTACAAAGCAAGGAAAGCTGGTTTGATACAAAACCCATACTGAGATGCAAAGAGCACAAACGACCAGCAGTGCTTCTGCACTGTTTAATTCAGAGCACATGCATAAAAAGCACCCTAAAGAGCTTGTGTGTGCCCAACTCAGCAACTGCTTAGCTACAAGAAAGTTCGGCCAAGGAGAAGGAGGTTTCATTATTTTTCAATGTATGTGTAGAAGTACGGTTTGTTTCCGCCTCCTTGAATTTTGGTTTTGGCATCCTTGAATTTTGGGTCTAATGTTCTGTACAAACCGTTCTGTAGGCACGGTTCACTTCAGAGCATATGCATATCGCATAAAACGAATACTTATACGCCTAGCACCACTGCGACACATTGCACGTATACATAACAGTACCCTTCACCTCGTACAGTAAGAACCCCAGCACTCAAACGCTCTGTACGTGTTCGCGGTCACCAAGGCGCATCGCAGCCCCCCAAAACAGCTCACATGAACCAAACCACAAACAGCACATTACGAATGGCTGCGATGACGCGACAATAAAGCTAATCGCTACAGGTTATATGGTCACTTCTTAAACACAAACCAGCACTGCACAATGCACATGCACGTATGAGCTTCGCAGCGATGAAGCGCGCACACACAACACCTAGGCACACCATACGCTGAGATGGGCGACCGCACTATTTTCGTTCTGGAGCGTACTGAATGCATGTGTCATGCTTAGATATGCGCGTGCATGTGATGGCCTTCGCGTTTGTACTGCTGGTACTGCACAAGCGAAATACGGCCCAACACACACGAAATCGCCGGTTTCATTGCTTCCGAGCTTCGCGTAAACACAACACATTTCCGTCTGTTGCCGTTGACGATCGCACGCACTGAAGAGGTCAGGCAGGGTACACTGAATGCATGTGTCATGCTTAGAATGCGCGTGCATGTGATGGCCTTCGCGTTTGTACTGCTGGTACTGCACAAGCGAAATACGGCCCAACACACACGAAATCGCCGGTTTCATTGCTTCCGAACTTCGCGTAAACACAACACATTTCCGTCTGTTGCCGTTGACGATCGCACGCACTGAAGAGGTCGGGCAGGGTACAGCGGATTGCTGCGTTCGACGACTATCTCTGCGAGTGCTCGATAACTCTTGCAATGATCCCCAAAAAACCACGAAAAACAAACTGTCACAGTAGCCTAGGCGCCTAGGCCTCGCACTTCGCTTCGCTTCGAACCAGCGCCATGTTTGTGCGGTCGCCGCATACATGCTGCATGGTGGAAAAAAGTTCACGACCGCCTCTTGTGACGTCAGAGCGGCCATTTTAAGCGGACCGCGCGAGGGCGGTGCGGCTTGCGGCGATGTGCGGCTCGAGCGTGTACAGGCCCTTATTCGGCCGGACCCACCTTACCAGTCCGTCCTCATGCGTACCTGTTCCTCGTGGGGCCAAGGACGTTGACCTTTACCTATTCTCTTTTCCGCTGCTCACTTTTCTTCCCTTCCTTCGAAGATACTTTCGCGTCTTTGTTCGCGTAATGTTCGGGGAGCGCGTGTATTTGTGCGCATGCGCGCTGGTTGCGTTTGCCGCGGGTGATTGGCAGAAGCCGACGGCTTTTCCACACGTGCGTGCGGGCTGGGCCCTGCAGCAGCGAGATTGCGAGTGGCGCTGTCGGCGTCGTCATCATCATCGCTTACCGCCCGCTGCTTCAATTTTCCTGCGTCGGCGTTTCCCGCACGCAAGCGCACACCTTTCGTGTACCGAGGAGGAGAGGCAATCAAGACGCAAGCAAGTTATGCGCTCGGCGCGGTATGCGGATTTTAATACTTCAGTCCTCGTAGCCCTTCGCGTGTGGCCCATATCACTCGTTTTGACCGCCTTTCTTTTTTGTTCTATCTTTTTTGTTTGTTTTTGTTTTACCATTGCGGAATATGCATGACTCGCCGTGGTTTCTTAGTGGCTGTGGTTTTGGGCTGCTAAGTACGAGTTCGCGGGATCAAATCCCGGTCACGGCGGCTGCATTTCGATGGGGGTGAAATGCGAAAACACTAGTGTACATAGGTTTAGGTGTACGTTAAAGAACCCCGGGTGATCCAATTTATTCCGGCGTGCCCCATAATCAGATCGTCGTTTCGCCACGTAAAACCACATAATTGAATTAATTAAAGCGGCGGCCCCATTTCTATGGAGGCGAAATGAAAAAGCGCCCGTGTGCTTGCGTTGTAGTGCACGTTGAAGAACCCCAGGTCGTCAACATTATTCCGGAGCCCTCCACTACAGCGTGCCTCATAATCGGAACTGGTTTTGGAACGTAAAACCCCAGAAAGAAGAATATGCATGCGCGATACAGATGTCGCCTTTGTCAGGCCCTGATGTACGGCTGCGGTGTGTAGCTTGTTGTGACGACGTGCTTTTGAGGCCGGCGTACAGTCACTTGTTCGTTGAACATCAAATTTCAGCATACTTCGCGGCCTTTTTTGGAGTAAACACTATTAGTTTTGTCAATATTACGTTTGATTCGATAACCGCCGATAAAGGCGGGACCATTCCTTCTGGTTCGAAACTGTCAGCTGTTCACTTCTTGGTTTTGGCTTCAACTGGACTAGGAACAGCGCTAAGGCGTTACTCGGTAAGAAAGCAAGGTGCTTGTGTTGTGCTTTTTTTCCGGTATCCAGTATTCTCTCGGTTCTGTTTATGTCACCGGGTGTTTGCTTTGGGTATCCGCACGTCCATAGTTTCGCCAAGTCACGCCTGACTGGTTGAATGCAATCTCTGAAACTTTGTTCTATTTTTTTCTTTTGTGCATTTGTTCGACGGACGAATGCGCTACCATCTAAAGGTATTCAGTTTTCGAACCAACGCTTACTTCCATTCGATCCTGCCGAAAGACCGCGTCATAACGAAACCGCTTCCCGACTGCGTTGCCAGAAAGGTTGATCATTCGTTCATGTCAAACGGTCGTATCTAACATTGTGTAACCGCATACATACACCCATTCCCATCTGTAAAGCCATTGTGCATGGATGGCAGTTTCAGATCAATTAAATAGTAATGCGGAAGAGACATCTTATGCGGTGGCCCTAAGGAAGGACCAACGAGCAGATCTGCGCCACCACCGCCAAATTCTTTTTACAGGGAACGTGACCTGATCTGCCGCACTACCAGGGTCGGCAGCGCAGAGCTGCTGGTTTTGTCTTCCTCAGCATCGACCGAACCATATATATGTTCCTAATTACAAAACAAACAAACAAACTGTTGTATTATGTGCGAGCGGGCGCCTTTCCGGAGTGGTCGTCCGGCGGCACAATGCATTCCGCGCACAAGCGGCCTCCCTGTTTAACCCCTTCGGGCATACAAGCACTCGCCGTCTGTTGACCCAGTCCGTCGACCTCGCTACCCAGAATAGTTTTCGGCTCTGTCTACGCGCTACAACCGTCCGTACTGCCATTGCTATAGAGCTGTTTGCGACGCAAACTTCAGTATAATACAGAATGGTGGACAGCCGGGCTAGTTGGCCGTATATTGTTGTATATTGAAGCTCGAACAGAGACACAAACTCAGGCCGAGGCTCGACCATGGCGTTCACTAAAAGTTGTTTATTCGAATCATTGCATATATGTATATAGGCAGACAGAAAGAAGACAAAGAAGGAAATAGGAAAAAACGTGACATCGGTTGGATCTGGTGCGGCGATAATATGAAAATTCGCTTAAGTTAGTACTACGAGATACTGTTGGTAATGCACGAAGACGAAACTCACTAAAGGGATCTAATCACTTTTAATCAACATAAATGAGTGTCATAAACGTCGGCGCCCCTTTGACATGCAGTCATCAAAACTCGAGTTATCATTTTCTACCAGTTATCATTTTTGATAATCTGGTGTTTTAAGTACGTACATGTTTTAGGCACTTTTACAGCCAATTATGATTAGGCCTTTCCACAACCGCATTACACCGAGAATTGGTCGCCTCTTGACAACCCCTTTATTACCACATGCCTGCCGCTCTTTGGCCAAATATCTGGCCTTTGCGTCCATGAACGTCGTCTAATCACCACCGTCCCCATTTCCAAGTGTAGGGTAGCCAACCGATCGCGACCACGGATCGCGATCCTCCCTGCCTTCCGTTCTCTATATCTCCCTTGATAGTGCTGTATGAACAGCTGCTACTGTGCTGGGCAGTGATTGTGTGCGGTGACAGTGACCGGCGACTGCATGTGATTGCGTATCTGTGCTCCCTTTCTTTCTGTATCTCCACTTTACCGTCACTTTACCTCCCCCACCCCTCTCTCCAGCGTAGGGTAGCAAACCGCATCTCCCCCCTCTGGTTAACCTCCCTGCCTTTGTCCTTTCTTCTGTCTCTCTCTCCATCTTCTGCTCACGCAAGCTCGCAAAGATCCAACGCCGATTACAGGCAGCGCCCGATGAACTCTCGTCGGAGATGTCTGTGTAGAAAGTGCAAGTTTTCCGTACCCGAGTTGCAACAGTCCACCGGGGGAGGCCGGGGGGAGCAACCCGTTCGTTGGCTGGTCACTTTGCGGACGGTTTGTTGTGTACACACGTCTTGCCTTCTTGCTTCCTCGGCGATTTCCAGCGGACCTCGGCGGCGGCCAAGGCCGTTGAACGGCGGCGCGTGTCGGCCGCCGCCACTCTCTTCGCTGTTGTGCGCGCGCGTCTCTTGACAGCCGCTTTGCACGCTCCATCCGTGCGCAGTACGGGGAACGGCTATTTGTGACGGCGAAGAGTCTCGGCACCGCCGTCGCTCATCCTTCGGCGGCACGCCGCGCTCGCGTCCCTTGTCTATACGAGGCCTCGTTGAGGAGGGTTGTACTCGTTAACGTGGCGAAAAGCAAGGCAAGCGCATTCGCTGTGTCGAGCGGCGTACCGCTGTGGCGTGGCCTTCGGGACTTCCTTCTTGCTTAGGCGAACGTAATCCGCCGTGTGCCACGCAGTAACGTCGCAGTGATGCCTGAACGCGGAAAAATAAGGATAGATTGACGTGCCTTAGAGGCAAACGCTTACATGTATGCAGCTGAAATCAATTGAGCTATTAGTAAGTCGCTGTTGTAGAATACCAAACGAAAGCCGCTGTTATCGTGAGGGGAGGCTGGATAGAAGGGAAAAATCAAGCTCATAATGTTTCATTTTTTTTTAATTTCGCGCCGAAACCCTGACGCTGTGATGTCGGTGTGACGTCAGGGATTTCGAAGTATTTCTTTTCGTATTTCGGCTGCGTTCGCTCATTGAAAGTTTGCGAAACTTGCCATATTCTGTCTTTCGCGCCTTCAGAACAGAGTATAGTCGTCCTTTGCCGCTTAAGAACCATCTGGTCCTTAACAGACGGTGTCAAAATAGACCACTGCGTGGGCTCGGGCTTACCCAAAAGCCCGGGCCGGGCCGGGCCGGGTAGAGCAGTTATTTCATGGGCCCGTCCGGGCTCGGGTTTTTGACACGGGCCCGGGCCGGGCTCGGGCTTTCCAGTGGTGTGCGTGTAACGTGCAGTGAGGTATTCTCGGGCGGCTCAACTCTGAAAAACATGTATTTTTCGGTCTCGGGCCGGTTTTGAGCCGGGCTCGGGCCGGGCTCGGGCCTAAGGTAAAGCGGTGGCGGGCCGGGCCGGGCAGGTAACGTAGATTATTCCCGCGCCGGGCCCGGGTCTCGCCATAAATGTTTTGATCGTGCTCGTGCGGGCAGCCCAACGTAAAAACGGGCCCGGGCCAGGCCCGGGCAGAAAAAATCGGCCCTTGCAGTGCTCTATGTCAAAATGCATGACGTCACGGTAACGTCACGGCGGGAACTTTCATGGTGGCGTCGCCACTCGCCTCCTGTGCTTTTTTTTTTTCGTTTCTTTCTGGCATGCCAAGTGTCTTCTCGCGGCAAGAGTCGTGTTTTCGGTATTTTGGAAGGGTAGCTTACTGATACAGAAGAAATAATTTTTCTCTGTAGTGTCCCTTAAAGATAGGCGTACCGCGCTACCGTTACACATGCCACCTTCTGCCGACTACGCATATGCAGTGTCTACCGTAGATGCATAGCTGGAGGAACGCGTTTTGGAGTAACGCTAGAACGGGAATGTTATGCTGACATATGAACACTTGCAGCGACGCACGCAACTTCGGGGCGTTACTGCTCAGACGCCGGTGGCAAGAACTCGCAGACAGTGAAAGTGCAGTGTGATATCATCACCACTAGAGAACGCTTATACGCCTGCAATTGAGTCACGTGCTTGCAGGCGTCGATTTCTTTTTGTTCTCTCTCTCTCCCCATCTCCGCACAGGGACAGCAGAGCTCGCGCGAGCTCGTATTTCGCTCTTCTCCACTTTTCTCCCTTGCGACAGAAGTTTCACGCGCTGCCGGCGAGCGAATCTAGTGATACTCCGACGTCGCTCGAGGAAAATGAAATTCAAAGCGGCCTTAGAGCGCCGATGCAACCGTATCGCGGGTTTCCGTCCTCGAAGTGAGTCTACGCTGTGTCATACCCGCATAGTTTACGCCGGTGAGCTACCGAATAATTTAATATTAGAGCGAAGCTGTATATGGCTAGGTTCTGACCAAAAGGGCTTGCGTCGACAGGGTGTGTAGAAAAAGAAAGTCGCGTTCACAGAGAATACAGTGGGCCTATCCCGAAGATAGTGCAATATAAGGCCGACCCGCGCGGAGGTAGTCTATAGACCTTTTCACTGAATACAAACATAGGCCCTGCACGGCTTCCGGTTTTGCCCACTGACGTAGCTGCGAAATGTAGCTGGCAAAGAAGCAACCATGCGTTAAAACATACCCGACCGATAAAGCAAGTGACCGGAAGTTCCTTGGGGGCGGCACGCTCGCTGCTGTTATCGCGAGCATGAAACCGTCTATACCCACCAATTAAGGGGGATGAAGGAGGACTAGGGTGGTATAAGTCTGATTAAGGACGATTAAGGTGTATTAAAGAGCAGTAGAGTTGATTAAGATCGATTAAGGTAGATGAAGGAGGATTAAGGTGGATATGGGCGTCTTTGTCTTGATGCTTTAATTGCATATAGATAGTCATACATATATATCATTTCGTCATGTTAGAACACACAACAGCTTCGCTGGTCGGCCTTCTTCACAGAGTGGAAAGGCACGAAGCTTTTTAGGAACATCGCTGTGGTATAAAAAAAAATGTCACAGTTTCGCCCTAAGGGCGAAGCAATGAATGCGATAGCAACACAGCAATGTCATACGAAGTAAGGTGAGCGGCCTTGGTAGCAATATGAATTGTAGTAAACATGAGCTGATTAAGTAAGCAGGTGTGCTGCGGCGTAAGTAGACCGACATGAAGAGAGACTCGATGACCACGAGAAGGCGCGTGTGAAACGGTGGTGTTGATGAGAAGCGCTTCCCGTGGGCAGCGCGTGCGAAGGGACACACCTGTAGTGCTGCACTGCCGATCTGGGCAGCATTGCATGTGTAGCGTGCGTTGGAAAATGAGGCCCGACTATTACTAACTGAATGAACAAGCGTGGTGTGAGCGCGCACAAACAAACATGAATAGATCACACTGAATGACTGCAGCCAACGACTGTCAAAACGCTGGCAGCGCAACGTACCTTCGCCCGCTGCGCGGGCGAAGGTACGTGCGCTCTATCAACGGAAACTGAGCGGCATAAAGGTCGGAGCCGTGTGGAGATAAGAGACGGTGCGGTCGAACGAACGACGAGCGCGGTTGTTGGAAGCGTAGAAGTGCGCCCCCCCCCCCCCCCCCCCCCCCCATGCTCCCTCCGGCGCTGGCTTCCCGCTTCCTGGCTTGCGCGTGGGAGAGATAAGAGACTGTGCGGAGCGACGAGCGCGGTTGTTGGCAGAGAAGTGCCCCCCCCCCCCCCCCCCCCCCCTGCTCCCTCCGGCGCTGGCTTTCCGCTTCCTTGCTTGCGCGTGGGAGATTGAGTGTGTTCGCTCTCCGTGATAGCGCGCGTCCCCCCACGCTTCCGCTGGGGTATACGGCGCGCGGCGAAGATTTTATCTATACGGAACGTCACGGCGACGGCGACGACGACGACGACGGCAGAAATCCGGTTGAAGTGTCCATATAATTGCTATCGCAATAAAAGGTGGAATAAAGCTTAGGAAAACGTACGGTCATACAGCATAGCTAACGGTGCCTGTCTCTTCATCGAGTCACTGCAATGGGAACGTGTCGTGTAGGGCTAAACACGTAACGTCGTCACCTGTATACCTTGTTACTTTTGTATAGGAACAACAAACCTTGCGAAGCAACATAGTTGCGGCGTAGCTTTATTTTGGCCGTGCGTTGATTGTGAAGGTACTTTATAATGTTTTCTTGAGCCGTTCTGTGAAACCCTGATCATAGAGTTAGTATGCAGTCTATATGGCTATATGGAAGCCACATATAACGAATTACTGTGTATAACGAACAGCAGTAACATTTCCTTGACAGTTCTTGTATGCAATTTTTATTTTATATACCTAAATACCTATATATCGAACTTTTTTTTGTGATCCCCTTCAGATTCGATATATTCGGTTTCGACTCTATAGTTATACTAACTCTATGGCTGTGATGTCTGTTAGCGGCGATCGCTGCTCGGCCCCTCAAAACATTTCAACCGGGTATATAGCTGCCTGTACGGTCTCATGGCAGGGTTCCGCTGTCCAGGTCTCCGGCTTGGCCGGCGTGTGCCCGTATAGGTTTCAAGGTGTACGCATCATCTTTCTTAACTCGGCCATTGCGAGCCCATCACGCGAATCGTGACACCGAAGCATGTCTCTCGGGGTTCCCCTCGCCCTATAATACGCCGCGCCGAGTTACACTATATCGTCGTCGTGACCTTTGTGTTCTTGGCATTCCGTTCGCGTTTTGGCTCTGTGCAGACCCGCGTGCCGTGATTTCTTCAGCGCCGAGCCGGGTTCTGGTGCCGCATGCCGGCTCGGCGTCGTGATTCTTCCCGATCACGGGCGCCCCAATATGGCCGCCCCAATATGGCCGCCCCTCATTGTATTCAATAAGGGCCCGCATATCTCGCCGCCGCGCAAACCAGGAAGAAGGGAGCTTGCGCGAATTATGGCTGCCGCGCGGCGGCGCGCCCGCGAAGATCGCGGTCGCCGTTCGAAAACACCGCGCCGGCGCCGCGTAATTGCACGAAATGGTTCATCACGTCCACTTCTCGTGCCCGCGTAAAGCGCACGTGCTCCTTCGTCGGCGCGGCCACTTATGCATCTGCGCATGCGCGTAGCTGTGTGTTGCGTGGTTAACGTTGTCTCGTCCGCTCCACAGGGTTGGTTGGCTGGCGTGTATACAGCGCCCTCTGGTCTAGCCTGTATACGGCCGTGCTATTATTCGCGTCGGTGTATCGGAGCTTTCGCTGTGCGCCTGTGCCGTCTCGCGCGCGTCGTATATACGCTCGGCATTTTCTGTGCCGCGTCTCGACTGGCCCAGTTCGCACGCGTTCTCGGAAAACCGTGACGCCGGGTTCGCGTTCCCCGCAACGTGAGCTGAGTGCGGAGAGGTGGCGAATGTGCCCTGCACCTGCACTCGTGTCCGTTGGTTGCGGGGGCCTGGAGTGATGTTCACTCGATGAGCGCCTGAGCCGTACAGTTAGCCCCAGAAGCTTACGGGGAACGTTCCTTTTAAGTTGAAAGTTAATGTCACAGCAAAAGATGCACAAATGCTTTGGTTTGTGTATGTAACACAGCACGAGATCGAAAAGTAAAATTGTGTTGGGTCACCTCCTATCGCTACGGCATTACTTGATTACAAGGCAGGCGGGTGTAAAAGTAGTAGGCCTACAAATTATTAAAAAAAGCATAATGTGAACAAGCGGTATGAACAAGAATAGTACACTGAACACTTTTTCAAACATTTTAGTAACGGGTATGCACGCTTCAAGAAAAAGTAAGATAGGGAAAGAAGTAGAATATGCTTTGTAACATAATTTGTAACGTAACAGAAGTAAATAATACACTCGTTAGACAACAAGCACATATATGTGGATGTCCGTTACTTGAAAGTATGGCGCTGATAATTTCGTGCATCACTGTGTATGCTCTACGAACTGCTGCGGATTGAAACCTTGAAGTCGCGATCTTGTTGGGTTCGCGACAATTGAGCTTTTTCCCCCAAATTCCGTGTCCCGTAAACTGCTGCATCATCCGTCTGTTCAACCTCTGTAATTGCATGTGCTTCGTCATCTCTTTTTAGGGAACAGAAACGTCGGTCTAGAGGTTGCACTCTATAGTAGCGTTAAACAGATGATCGTAATTTGCGCATTGTAGGGGCCTTCCGACCATAGATCGGCATACTCACTCAATATATAGTGCGCTGTGTTATACCCGCTCCACTTTTAAGGACGCAAGATAGTTGAGAGGTTTAGATGATTAGGGGACGCAAGCGGCGTGTGTACGCAAGAACCGTGGGCTACGGTACTGCGCATGCGCAGACACGCAATAACTACTGACCACGGTACTGCGCATGCGCAGACAGTACGCACGGGTCAGCGCATGCGCATTATCGTGCTACCTTGTTGCGTATGGGATGCGCAGTACCGTGGTCCCTAAAGTTGTTGCGTACGCATGCCGCTTGCGTTCCCTAATCATCTAAAACTCTCGAATGTTAGTGAGTGACGATGGGGTAAGTATGAACGGGGGTGAGTGCCGGTTAGCTGAGCAGGAGCCAGTGACTGTGGGTGTGTAAAGTGGTGAAGTGTATATTTTGGTGAGTGGGTGCTAGTAAGTGTGAATGGCAGTGAGTGTTGGTTAGTGTGAGTGCAGCCTCAGTCAGTACCCATGGGTGTGAGTGTAATTGAGTAGGTAGCCTGTAAATAATATTGGTGAGTGATTACGAATGAGTGCTTGCTTATTGTGTCGACCTATATGCTTACGACACAAATTGCGCTTAGCCGCTCGGAGACACCTCGAGAAACTTAAATTTATCTGCGAATTCGAAATAATTGTTATATTCAATTTATATTCCCATGAGCTGCTTTGTTATTACTGAAACGTTAAGTGGGTTGACACCGTCTCCCTAGTGGCGTTGTAGTTCTTTTTTAATCCCCATGTTCTGATCAGCATCAAGCAGCGCGAAATATTGCATATATACTCGTATAGTTTACTGATAGAACTGAATATTCTTTTTCGGTTTGTCATGAACAAACAAAACGCTGCCAGTACGTAACACCCTTCGTGCCTACAGCGTAGCGGTCGTACTGAGTGCCTGGCACTCCTAATCTCGCTACAAGTAGGTTCCGCTAAGTGGAGCATATATGCAAAGATGTTCCATTAAGTGGAACTGCGTGAAACAGACGTCATCGAACGTCAGTTTGTCCTTCGGTCGAGTTTCTTGTCGCTATTACTGTATATCGCTCTCAACATTGTTCGACATAAGTTTCACTAAGCAGAACACATCTTTTCACCTCTTTTCACATACGTTCGACCAACTATGTGGAACATTTTTGCAAAATTTGTTCCACAACATTTTCGGAACTTATTTGGAACGGGGATTAAAGTGTACTTCGCCCTGCAATAACGTGCGAACTTTGACTGCTCGGTACACGTCTGAAGAAAATGGGTAAAACAACGGCAAGTGACTGCTTCATCCGTCTGTGTCACGTGCCGTTGTTCAGCGCTGTTACTCGTGTCATCATCATCATCATCAGCCTGTATTTTAGGTCCACTGCAGGACGAAGGCCTCTCCCTGCGATCTCCAATTACCCGTGTCTTGCGCTAGCTGATTCCAACGTGCGCCTCCAAGTTTCCTGACTTCATCATCCCATCTAGTTTTCTGCCGACCTCGACTGCGTTTCCTTTCTCTTGGTATCCATTCTGTAACCCTAATGGTCCACCTGTTATCCATCCTACGCATTACATGGCCTGCCCAACTCCATTTCTTTCTCCTAATGTCAGCTAGAATATCGGCTATCGCCGTTTGCTCTCTAATCCACACCGCTCCGTTCCTGTCCCTTAACGTTAGGCCTAAAATTTTTCACTCGTTCCTCGTGTACTTCGCCTTAAAGGGTTGGGTCTGTTGCTTATATGGCTCTTTTAAATTGGGTGCCGACTGCTGGCCTATCGCTTGGTGGGTGCCATGTCCTATAAGCACTGGGTGCCGTTTCAGCCCTAAAGCGGCGCTTCTGGGCATCCTCTCGCAAGGGGGGGGGGGGGGGGTCTCATTTAATAACTCGTTTCCCAGAGAGTGCCCGACAGCTGACTCGCACGAGAACGAGGCACGAAGTGAGCCCCCCTTTTAATTCGTGGCCCGCGAAAGCAGGCAGGGTCGTTTATCTCCCCCGAGCCGATGCATCCATTAGTTTCGGCCTAACCGTAACTGCTGTCGATTACGCGGATGTCGAACCGTGCGCTCGCGCGTTTGAGTGTTCGCGTGCGCGCGGCAAAGCGTCCACGCACGTTTGCTGTCTTTTTTTTTTTTTTTTTTTTGATGCCTGCGCCCGCGGCATCGCCGCGAGCTTCAAGCATACCGACAGTGCCTATACTTGTATAGTTGAGTGGTTTGGATCACCAGGCTGTTCCTTATTCAGTAATGTGCGGCCACGCGTAGTAGTCGCTGCATTAGCCGCGCACCGTGTACGTCGTAGCCCTAGCAGTATATACGCGTATTAGCAGTAGGTGACGTCACGCTCAGTAGCCGCTGTATCCGTAACAGTAGCCGCAGTCAACTTATTCTGTAGCCGTAGCAGCATCCGTGTAGTACGTGATATACCTTGCTGCGTGCGCTGTTGTCATGGCAGTAGCCTTTGTATAGGCTGCGCTCACCAACCATTGTCGCCGCAGCATCAGCCGCATTGGCTGTATGCCCCGTGTACTGTAGCCGAATAGCCTCAGAGGATCACGCGCAGTAAAACGTTAGTGTAGCCGTAGCAGCATTCGCAGGAGGCCATGCCTAGTAGCCTTGCTCATGTGCACCACTATATACATATATATATATATATATATATATATATATATATATATATATATATATATATATATATATATATATATACGCACTACTATATATATATAATGGCTACTACGCACTACTACCACGGCACTATATAGCCGTGGTAGTATACTGCGTCGTAGCCATTGTAACACCAACCGCAGTAGCCAAGTCGAGCGCCTCTACAACCAATGCATCTATACAACGAAATGACCTTTGTAACGGAGTAATTATGTCCCGGTTCTATTATCAGCTGTGTGGGGCGCGCCCTTTACAACCACATGACCTGTATAACGAATGATTCGGGAGTCCCCAAGCACTTCGTTATAAAGGCGTTCGACTGTACACCGTGCACTGTAACCACAGCAGGGCCACGGGCAGGATAGCCATTAGCCGCAGTAGATGTACACTGTAGCCGAGTAGCCGCAGTAGGTCACGCGCAGTAGCCACTGGAGCCGTAACCGTAGCAACCCTACATTCTGTAGACTTGGCAGGAACCACTGTTGCTCACGCTCAGGATCGGAAATGAGCTATTTATTATAGCGGGCAGAATGGCAACTATTCTGCCACGTCCTGCACCTTCGTCATTGTCCTTCGTCTTAGCGCGGAGTCTTGTGTCTAATTAAGGTTGACATCAAAGTCGCGCCAAAAAGAAAAGCACCCATCGCTGAACTGAGAAACGGAGCGCTGCTCCCTGATTCTCGTCTGTGGACGCTTGTGATTGCTTTGCGGTGTACTGCACAGAACTTTCTCATCAGTAGCCGCTTATTTTTCCGGAGAGTTACCTGCTTCAATTGCAATTTAATGATGAGGCCAACTGTTTAAGCCTTGAACGAAGTCTATCAAATCCTGCACGTGGTTTTGTCAGATGGTCTCCTTGCAAAAAAAGACGCAGAACACAACGCTGCTTCGCTTCGGTGATTTCACTATAGTTATCTCATTTGCTATTACAACAAAAAAAAAAAAAAAAAGAGGTAAGGGAAATGAAGTATTTCTGAATTAGAACAGTTTGTCGTACCAACTGACCTCGTTCAAGTTCGACACTCATTAACGCAAGTTCGACACTCATTTCAGCGCTGTAGTGCCGAACGTTGATTTCGACGTTGACGCCTTTCTTTTTCTTTTAAGTGTTTTCCATCAGCTCCGTAGATGGTCTACGCTCGCAAGCGCGAATATATTTCGGTTCGATGCACCCTGCTGGCTGCGGGCGTTGCATGTAACGGCGGCCGCTCGAGCATCCTTTTTATCTGCGCTCTTCATCGGCCGGGAGAGGAGCAGCGGAGAAGGGCATTGTGCGTGCCTTACATACACATGGGGTGCCGGCCGTGCTGCATTGGCCTCGTTACTTGGCTGTCCGCCCCGTAGAGGTGTTAACAACGCGCTGCCTCGGCGGCGAAAGAGTGAAACTTGCCCGCGGGATGATAACGCCGGCCTCGACTCGGCAGCGTGTTGCTCCTTGGATGATGATGAAGAAGACGCTCGAAGAACGCGTCTAAGCCGGAGTACAGTGTACTAGAAGAGTTATTCTAGTATACTGTAGCCGGAGCGAGGTTGTTGAGCGTGCGTGGGGGAAATGACGTCTTTCTCGCCCTTGCGTTTGTTATCTCCTTTCTTTACCTGATCCCATCGGTCTTGTTGGGTGATTTGTGCGTTGGTAAAGTTGTGGTTAGGCGTTGCTTATTCCCGCGTCGCTGAGGCGTTTGGTGCGGTTTGTTCATTCGATGGCTTTATGCGGTTCTGGCTGGCGCTGGTGCTCTCGTCCTATAGTGGCTCTCGGGTCCTTTACACCGTAAAGGAAGCGCTTCATTTCTTTTTCTTCAATTTTAACATTACTTCGTTATTTGTATCGGGGTAGGAGGGGAACACGCGATAAAATCTCAGTGGATGGTGCTGGGCATGAAATAGGCTGATCACGGTGATGATATCCTTCTTGTTAGTTTACCTGAAGTGGGCAAGTTAACGGACCGTCGGAACTGCCGTGTTTAAACTGTTGTTAGCTGAACTAGTATTGAAAAATAAATTTGAAGTAACTAGTAACTACTAAGCCACTCTTATCTCGTCTGACCGTGGTCTATTACGCTGTGATTGCGGCGGTCTTATGCAAATTTTAGATAAACAGCAGTATCCTTCATTATGTTGGATTAACAGTTATGTGAGACGCCGTAGCACATATATTTGCAGACAGGAGGCTATAGAAATTTGGGTACAAAGCTTCGATTATTTATCCACAAACATAGGTGATCACTCGTGCAAGGTGCGCTGCCCATAGCTAGGGCTATATATGCTCATGCAGTTGCTCATATTTTACGTGTCGCGTACACATTTTACGTTGTTCTGTATGTGTGTGTCTGTGTATGTGTTTGTGCGTGTTTTTTTTTTATCGTTGCATGATGGCGTTATGTAGTACAATATTTGCCAGTGTCATTGGGCCGTAAGGTCACTGGTAAGCATTCCGTATGACTATATTGCTGATGCCCTTGTATAACGTATATATATATATATATATATATATATATATATATATAGCGAGAGCATACAGTTCTTTTTTTTTTCAAATGTATTACAGTCAAACCCGGATATATCGAACCCACATATAATGCATATGTATATGTAACAGCTGTAAAATGTCCTTGAAAATTTCTGCATCCAAGTTTTATTTTATATATATTGAATTTTATATTGAATTACCTATATATCGAACTTATTTGCGGTCACCTTCAGATTCGCTATATCCGGGTTTGACTGTATTTACCTTGTTATTCTTTTACAGTACCATCGTCGTGACAATCGCAAATCCAATCGGTCCCACTGCAATTTGTTCGTAATTATATCTCATTTGCGTTATTAACTGTGCTACGTAGGTAGTGCATACTATCTTAAAGGATTGCAAACATACAGTTAGTGTAATTACTAGCTTCAGTGGGTAGTGAAAAGTACTGTCATTTTACTACCTTCACTTACTAAGAAGGTAATGCTTTGTGTGACAAGTAACGTGTTACTATATTTAGCTAATGAATATGATGACCTTTCTTGAGTAGTGATAGCGCTGCAACATTTGACACGAATTATTACGTACGTCGTTGCTCGTCTTGCACTCGTTTATTCCTCGTTGGGTCGGCCTTAATGACTGCCGAAATTGACCGGGCACTACTACTACTACTTTCCAACTCCTTTTACGCGCTGGTTTACGGGGTAAGTGGCAGTTCAGGAGTCTGACATACTGCGTCTATCTCGCTTTATTTTCATTTTTTTCTTCTAGGCCCATCTTGAGTCATAATGAAGGCTTACCTATTTCGCGTCCTCTCCAAACGTCGAGTTGTGACAGTCCTGACCGTGTTTCTCGGACACTTCCTCACTTATATTACGAGAAGAAAATGCTAGAAGAGCTATCGTTTTCCTCGCTGTCAGCGAAATTGCGATCAGTGCCTGGCACAAGCCACGCGCTGTGTTCTTTCTTCTTGGTCACTTCCAGGCACTTCCTCGATTGCGTCGTACCGTGGGACGTTAAAGGTCAATGAGTTGCGGCACATTAGAGCCGTGAGAAAAAGAAAAAAAAAAAAAAGCTGTCGTCGCTGTTCATGCGCGAGGTGAGAAACACCCGTTGCAGTTGATTGCTTGGCATGCGTGAAAGAGTCTCGTGAGAGCTGTACGATGACCGAACGGAGGCGTCCTGCAGGTTGGAGGAAGAACGCTTCAGTTTTCTGGAACTCTGTCGTCGTCGTGAACTCGGCTCGACTCGACTTCGGCTTCTCGGGACACAGTATGTCAAAAAAGCAACAACAACAACACCAAAGGCTTGGCAGCAATCAACTCCAGTTGAACGCTACTTATTGCGAAGCGGTTTTTTTAGGTAGTAGAAGGGCACTCGCGAGCCGTGGTAATCTTCTGAAGCGAAACGTACACCGCAGATAGTGAAAAGGAAATGTTTATATGGCGCTGGCATTGTTAGAGACGATGGTAATGTGAAACAGTACAATTTACAATTGTTAGAGTACGTACAATTATACACATGGACATAATTACTTAATGTTCATAGGTTCGCTTATTAGGGTTTCGACCGTGTATTGACCCTCTGTCATCGCTGCTAGTGGTCTCACTGGTGCATTCGCCTGGAAGCGATGAGGCCAACACCACCAAGACAGCACAAGGCCTGTTCATTCCGATCCCTGACGTGATGGCACCTGTCCCGACTGCCGTAGAATCTAATGGGGATGCTCGCAAGTAAGCCGTGGTGATTTTAACGTCATCGCTTTGGTCACGCCAGCCTTGGCAATGGAAATTTTGGGCCGATAGGCATGACGTCATTCGTCGTTCAGAGTGAACAGGCCTTGTGCTGTCTTGGTGGTGTTGGCTGAGCGCGGCCAATGTGCATGATGACGTGGCGTCAATGCGCACTTGTGGAGGAACCCAGGTGCGCCGTGCCTAGATTCTGACAGTGGATTTGATTAGAGATAAATGATTGAAAAGTAGCTTAAATCTGAAGCTGTTTCAGATTGAAATAGTCTGAATGTGACATTGAGCGCTATCTGGGTGTTTGATAACAGCTGTGCGCTCTAAGCGTTGTCCTATAGGTCACCGTTTGAGACCCATCGCTAGACCGCATTGCCTTCGGGATAGCCCCTTGATAACGGTCAGATACCTGTTGGGGGGGGGGGGGGGGGGGGGACCGGTTTACATTCGTCAATAATGCTTCGCATATTTATCAAAAGTGTGGCGAGTCATTTTAACAGGAGCACGTCTCCTTTACGTGCTCATACTGTGAGTGTTTCAATATTTGAATTTGAGCCAGAGTTACGCACGCTGCTAAAGTTCTGACCCCTTACGGGGGAGGGGGGGGGGGAGAGAATTCTGTATGGGTTCACCCAGTATACATGTCCATTTCGTCTGCTGCTGAAGTTCTGATAGGCTGGGCTGTGGTTTACGTGTGCCAAAAGGACAGGTGCATCGAGCCAAAATCGGCACATCAGCAGTGGACGAAATGGACATACAGAATTACAGAACACTTACAGAATTCGAGGTTACGAAGGCGCCAGTAGGATAAAATTAACTCGGAGCGTTCAACTACGCTGTCTCTCGGAGCTCATATGCAGCGCTTTTGAGTAAGCACGATAAGTAAATAAATAAATAAATAAATAAATAAATAAATAAATAAATAAATAAATAAATAAATAAATTCGTTGATCAACCACTAAAAAGTGCGCGCGTTTTCCTAACGAGAGACACAACAGTTCGTAGAAACAGGCGAAAAATTCGAAGAAGGGACCGGGCGATACGCGGCGCGAGCAGACAACTATACGGAGCAGACGATTTCGCCACCAGGACGAGGCACGTCGGCCGCGAACACGATTGAGCTCGTTGTCGCCGAGTTTACCGCTTCTTGTCGCGAGCTGCTACATCCTCGAGTGCGCGTCTCCTTTACGAGCGTCTTTCCGAGGGGGGCCACAACTGGATGAGAGCCTCCCCCGCTTTGCTGCTGCTCGGCCTTCTCCTTGCTTCGTTCTGTATACGTGCGCGCCAGCGACGACATCCGAGAAGAGAGGGGCCGGTAGCAGCCGTCGCCGTCACGGGCCGATGACGTCGTCGCGACTGCTGCGCTGCTGCGACGCCTTGACCCGTGCGGAGGCCGCGGTTCGTGTGTTACGAAGCCAAGTTACGCGAAAGGCGTTTCGTGGGGAGAGGGCAGTTTGCAGGAAGTCCGGGTGGAGGGGCCGCTGTTCGGTAGCTGGGCGCCCCACCGGTCGCTTCTACTTTACGCTTCCGCGCCCGCAGGGGGCAGGATGTTGGTATACTACGCCACCATCCAATGTCGTCAGATCAAATTATCGAAAGCGACGCTGCAAGAGGGATGTTAAGTGGCTCTGTGTTAGTAAATTAACGATTTACTGATACGGCTCAGCATTCGTAAGGCTATATACCTGCCGTGGTTGCTTAGTGGCTATCGTGTTGGGCTGCGAAACACGAGGTCCCGGGATCGAATCCCGGCCACGGCGCGGCCGCATTTCGATGGGGGGCGAAATGCGAAAAACGCCCGTGTACTTAGATTTAGGTCACAAAAGTTAGGAGGGTGTTTTTTTTTTTTTTTCGTCGGAATAAAAGTTGAACTGTTCAAAATGACGAACACAACAACCTGCTTTAAAAAAAAGAACGAGAAACATCTTTTTTTTTTGCGATTTTCTGTTGCACCTTGCCTCCAAACGGCCGCCGACAGAAGCTGAAATTTGACGTCATAACACCCACCCGCGCGGCCAAGGTCGGCCACAGCCGTCGCACTGCTTCCGGGGGTGTCGGTCCCTTGCAGCGTTTGTTTAACCCCTTTCGGCGATCTTCGCACGTGGTCCGTCTGAAACATTATCCCCGTCGGCGTTCCACGCAGGCGGCGCCTCTTACATGCGCCTTCCCGCGGTCGTCGCTCGGTATTGACGCGTTCGTCGCGGCGGAAGGAAATGCCCAGACATTGCTGTTGTAACAGCATCGTCGGTCGTGACACGCCGTCGCACACGTTTCCCAGAGACGAGAAGGTGCGTAAACTTTGGATACCTGCCTGTCAGCCATCACGCCCAGCCTGGAGACCTCTAAAAATGACTTCATTTGCACAGACCACTTCGTCGACGATGATTGTGACCTGCCCGTGCTGAAAAGCCTCGGCATGCCGCTCAAAAGGCAACGCCTAAGGCCTGATGCTGTCCCATCGGTCTTCTCACGAAAACGCAAGGCAGAAATGATCAGCGGCGCGTTTGAAAAGACGAGGCGAAAAGATGGTTGGTACTGTTTTCGCTCACTTGCTGCCTTCTTGAGCAGTGTGAGCCCGAGGCTGGGCACGAAGGCAGTAATGTCTTTAAAAATGTTGGCAAAGCATAGTAAAACAATACAAGGTTAGTTAGTGAGCGCGACTCACGAAATCAGTCCTACATGGCAGCGGGGCAGACACACACACAGCTCTGCTTCTCCACAGGCTAAAAGCAGGAAAAACTAGGGAGAACGCCAGACAGGTGCTGCCATCTCTCGGGCGGCTTGCGAAGTGTACGTGAGAATCTCGGAGGTACTGATACCTCACAGCAGTTGCTCATGCCGATGGCGTAAACTACTATTCAGTCATCCACGCAGTGCTGAAGTACCCCGCAGCTGCCTCGCCTGCGTGCGCTCTTGAAAAAGCAAGTTTACAGAGGAAATTCCAAATAATTATTGCACAATTGTCTGGTGTAGAGCGAAATCTTCGCGCTATGGTTCGCGACACCCTGACCGGCACTTCCACGGCCGCCCGCTCTTCGTCGCTTGACGCGGAAGGCTTGTAACCGTAAGCGGTAATATTTCTTGCCAAGTTGGAATGGACCTCGTCTTCAGACGTGTACTCATCGCTGGTAGAGGCACCAGAACTCGAATCCATGCTCGCGATGGCGGCGTCGGCGCGCTTCGAATGACCGCGGCCAGCCGGCTGGCTATCTGACGAGGGTGTCGTGACGTCACGCCTTCCAAGTCCCGCGGGTCGGGCGGCGAGGCGCGCGCTCACAAGAACGCCAAAAATGAAGCCATCGGCTCAAAAATGAGCTAAGTGGCTACTTCTTTTCGGTGTAATCACACACTGAGGATTCATTTTCAGCTTTTTTGTAAAATTTTCAGATTTTGTGTCCGTATCCCTTTAAAGAACCCCAGATGGTCCAAATTATCGAGGAGTCCTCCACTTCGGCGTGCCTCATAATCAGGTCGTGGTTTCGGCACGTAAAGCCCCATAAATTAATTGAAATAATTCGAAACGCTGATGGCCCGTTCTCTCAGGTAGCATTTACTTTTTAAGTCGGGTCTTTCACCGCATTACGTCTTTGACCGTTTGCTTCGTGTATGAAGCTTTAAGTTACGTTTCCTGGTTATCATGAACTTAATGATTTTTCTGCCATTTCCGAGCCACAACCCTTTTGTCGTTCCCTAAGTGACGGTTGATAATAATTTGTTTACCGTTTTCATCGTCACCAGGTCTCCTTCTAAGGAAGCAAAGTTGGCATCTTGTCTAATCGATGACGCATCCTTGTCTCCCGGCATGTAAAAGCGTGTGCCAGTGCTTGGTGTATAATACTAGCAATGCTGAGGAATGGGCAGGTTTTTAATTTTTACGGTGCAACTTCCCAGAAGCACAACTCGTGGTACCGTGTGGTCCTTTTCTTCCTGTGCAGGAAGACGACGACGCAATCAAGGGGTTGTTCAAAGAAATGCAGGTACAACTACGAGTTGCGACTAAATCCTCATTACCATTCTCCGAAGATAAAAGTTGTGTCAACGATCAACTGTTTAACATAATCGAGGGCCAACGGCAAGATATCTCTTGTCAAGCAATGTAGCAATTTGCTCGTTCGGAAACATTCTTTTCCTCTCGGATGGGCCCCAATTGAACGCTCAGCTGAGAGATGGGTAAGAGTATCACAATCATCTTCATCATCAGTCCACTTATCCGATTGTGGTATAGAACGTGTACGACTATATTTTCCTGTACAATTTTCACACGCGTGCTTGCATTTCGTAACGCAAACCTGGAGATATTGTAGACTACGTTCGTCGCTCGCGTCACGTTGGTGCCGTGGGTAATGATCGTGCGGACAAAAAAGTCCGTTGTGCACATGATCGTGCCCGATATTTCGCCATCTGGTGTCAGAAAAGTGAAGCTGCATTATACTATACGCAAGCTGCCCCTCGTGAACTCGGGGGACCTGAACTAGCTTATTCGTACGAATGCATATTAGCACTCTTTCGACGACTGCCTCCAGCACGCACTTCCTTCAGCCCTGCTACGGCGAGAATCAGCTCTGCAGTGGCGTGTGCACCTGTAGGCGCGGCGTTTGTGAATGCGTGTACTCTCCGCACCGTCGCGGCAGGCAGCCCTGCCATGTGATGTATTCAGTCGAACCCGGATATATATAGAACCCGCATATAGCGAATTACTGTGCATAACGAACAGCAGTAAAATCCCCCTGAAAATTTGTCTAAAATTTTTATTTTATATGTCGAATTACCTATATCTGGGACTTTATTGTGATCCTCTTCAGATTCGATATATCCGGGTTTGACTGTATATCTGGTTGTGATGAAATCGTCGAACATTTTGTCTGCGGGTGTCCGCGGTTTCACGAAAGGAGACAGGCGCTCTCCTCCGCTGCCGTCAGTGAGTTGTGTACAGCCGCCCAATTTATTGGTGTAGAGGTTTCGACTGCTGGTCTCGACGGAACATCTATACAGTGAGCTTTAAAAAGGAGGTATGCGCTTTGTAGAGGCAACTGAAAGACTGTGACTGGGCATACTGCTTGACCTCAGTCTTTTCAACTTAGCGTTCCCATTACCCCCGCGCAGATTATTAGCAAAGCAGGGACGGTATATTGCCTGTGTTCCAATACTCGCCGTATAGACGGCTAAATAGACAGCTGAGGGGACAAAGTAAGAGTGGAATGAAGGAGAGATGTCCTAAGCCTGAGCTAAGGGGACAGCGGCCATCTTGAGTTTCGTTCCAATTCTGACGAGGCCGCCAAGAACGTTGCTCTCCGAACAAGATGGCGGCTTCCAAGCTGAAGGCATGGAAACTCCACGGGAAGGTCGTCTGCTCGAAGGAAAATGTATACGGTCACGTTTTCTCATGCGCTTGGCGTAAGTAACGTTGCCATTTTTGCATCAGTTCGCACGCGCAAAGGGTTAAAATGTAGTGATAGGCGCTTTTCTTCGCTTTTTCTTGTTGACATGAGGTGGTGTCATATCACGGAGACGTCTTCCAGACGGTTTCAGATGCGCCCCATAGCTTGCGCTCGAAGCTGTCTTCTTGGAGCTCTTTGAAGTTGGACTGTCGCCAATGCTGGCTAGAACTCGAACACACCCAGTGCAAGGGTTCCTTTCGCTCTATTTCATTCCTTTCTTTCTATCGACCGTTCACAGCCGGCTGATCCCGCTGATAATGTGAGCTGAGCGATCCCCTGACCCCTGACCACTGTAAGATACATAGTATATCTTACTTACACCGTGCCCCTGACCAAGCGCGGAAAGGAATCGCATTGGAATAGAATTTCTACTTTTATCCCTGCCAGGATTTGTCCGGTTAAAAGCATGGTACACCTCCTTATGCTATTTTCGCTCTCTCTCTCTCTCTCTTTACTAAGACTGCATGTTGCTAACCAGAAAGGACTGTGCTTTAGTGCGTATTCATATAAATTGCGTTTGTGACACGATAAGCTGTATCTTATCATTACGACCAGCGCGCAACAAAAAAACGTACAAGACCCGCCGTTGTGTCGTATAGTGGCTTCGGCGTTTGGCTGCTAAACCCGAGGTCGCGGGATCGAATCCCAGCCGGGGCGGCCGCATTTCAACGGGGGTTAATTGCAATGGCGCCCGTGTACCGGGCATTGGGTGCACGTTAAAGAATTCCGGGTGGTCAAAATTAATCCGGAGTACCCCACTATACGGCGTGCCCCATAATCATATCGTGGTTTTGGCACGTTGCACCCGAGAATTTCATTTGATTTTTTTTTTTAGTAGACAACACGAAGATGAGAAAAGGCGCTGGACTTCCAGCTACCTATGTATGCTTAATCAGTCATATTTATATGGATGGATCGTGTGCTGACGTCACGCATAAAGAAACAAGTCAGCATGTGCGTTTCATGATCATGAAACGTAGTTGCAAGTTCAGCGCCTTTCCTCGTCTTCGTTTTGTTTCTTGTCTCTGCAGAACCGTCTCGCCCACATCCGCGCCTTTTTTATGCTATTGCAGCACTTGTTATTAGATAGTTTCAGATTGAGGGACGCAAGCGGAACGCAAGCTGTTCGTGTCCCCTAAGCTGAAGCTCTTTTGTATTTCGCCTTAATATATCGCACTGTAACGCACTGCACCATATGTTGCATTAGGTTATCGAAGCCTTAGACTTTTTTACTTTGGGCTTCTTGTCACAGAATTTCATGCTCTTATGTACAACAAGTGGTCAGCGCGCGAACCAAGAGCTCTTCAGGAGTCTCACTATGTCTCCCCTGTACGCAGATGGTCTACAAATGAGCCACTCGAAGCATAACACAGTGTCATTACAATAAGTAAACAAGCGCACACGCTTGTTTTTGTTTTCCTTTTTGCAAAAGCGACGCTTTATTCTCGACCTGTCGCAGGCAGCCGACTCGGGAGCGTCGTGGTCGTTTCTCACTCCGTTTATAGAAACTCGCTTTCCACCTCTTTGCGTTGCCTCGCGGAGATATTCTTGGGGAAGCTGCAGCGAGTGGGACGTTAACCGACTGCTCTCTGGAATGTAGCGTGTCCCCGGGTGCAAATAGCCCCCCTTGGTATAAAAGGGTGCGACACGGTCCTTTCGCTGATCGCGCCGGCCTAGCGTGGTGTGTTATCCTAACGTCAGGTATGCACCGGGAGTCAACAAAACGTACTGCAGACTCAGGATCGCAAGCTTACGAGATTAGCTGAAGCTGGCGCTTTGTCAGTTATCTCATTGTCTTTCAGCCAAGCTACTTGACAACTGCACGTTTCGTTTCGTGTTGTCTAAACAAACAATAAATCAGTACTCATTGTATGGGGTCAAACTAACACGCGCATAAATGGCAAGTGGCTGTAGGCAACGGTAGACTGGTTGCGGTGCCCTAAGAGACGCTGTAATGGCTCTCACAGAATCAGGTGGGTCATGGGATGCTTAGTTTCCTACGAAAATTACTAGAGCGGTATCTGGCGCTATAGGTGGTGTCCAAATCCACGCCCCCCAGTGACGGTTCCCACCGATTAATAGAAACCAATCTTGAAGGCTATGCTTTCGCTGACTGCACGCGCCAGAAGCAATGGCAAAGCCAGAAGACAACTCATGGATGCCATCTTTTGGAACGCCACCTATGGTCTGCGGGAACTGCACGAATGTCGGTTCAGCCACCGTGGGAATGATGGGTGCTATATTACGTGGATTTGTCTATTCTCCGTACTTCTGGCTTCAAACGACTTTGTGAGGCTTTGCCAATTGATCATGTTTAACAAAATGTTGCGTTATAAACGTAACACTTCGCAATGCATGTGCTCAGAATCTTATAGCTTTGATGCGTATAGAAAAAAATGAAATTCCTTAAGAATTGGCCAGAAAAAGCACATAAATCATAATTCAGCCTCAATAACCCGCAAGCACGAAGGTTGCACGCACGAAGGAAGCACGCAATAACCCGCAAGCACGAAGGTTTAGACAAAATTCCCGTACTATTCATCATTCCCGTTGTATAGCTGAACGATTGCTGCGCCCTCTGTACTAACTCTGCGGTGGCATGAATCAAACCGGATTTGAAATTGCCGAAATGGTACGCGGAGTCTCTTTGGCGAGGGGACGACAGCTCGAGCGATCATCCTGCGTTGCGAATGGTCTGGGATTCGCGTACTAATTGCTTCCATGTTTTATAATAAGGACGGCCAAATTCGCCGTGTAATCTTTCATTTCGGCGAGAGGCTCGGCCTGGCCCGAGAAGGAAAACTCGACGATATTTAGAAATGTCGCGGAGACAGAAACAAGCGAGCAAACAACCTAAAAAAAAAGGAAATAGGCAGGCGTAACGCTGTTCCTCGCCCGACTCGCCTGGCGCCGTACACCTCTGCCGGTTTGACAGATTGCACTTCCTGGTATGCGACGACGACGGCTGTGGCGACGGTTTCGTGCGTGTGACTCTCGACGTGTGTGTGTGTGTGTTGAGACTCGCGGAAATAGCGCGCTATTTCCTCCTGTAGCCGCGTCCTCATCGGGAAGTGCATGCGACCGCTCTCTGATTCGAGCCGCTTCTCTGCAACTCGCTGCTCGTCTCTCTCCTCTCGAGTGGCTTCTGGAATCTGTTCGGCCGGCGGCGGCTTGTTCGCGCTCAGGTGTTTGGCGCTTCCTCGCTCGCGACTGAAGCGACACCGCGCGGCAGCTTTCGTGTTCATCGAAGGTGTATCGTTGTCCGAGAAGTGTACACGAGTGCGGTTTAATATAGACCTCCATATCTTGCCGTGAGGCGAACTGGCGAGTTGTCCTGACGCGTTTGCTCGAACACTGCGGCGCCCTGCTGTTGAGTAGGTCGCGGGTTCGTTTCGTGACCGCATTTTCAGGAAGAGGGGGTGCAAGAAAAACGACAGTGTACCGAACTTTTGGTGTACGTGAGTGAGCAACAGGGACTCGGAATATTTCAGGGCGATACATGTAGCCTTCGCGTGGCCTCGGGACATTAGGCGCCGTCGGTTAATCTGCAGTAAGCGAACCGAAACCATGGTTAACTTGGGGTAAGTTCATATTCAGAAAAAAAAAAAAAAACCGCGACAGACGAGATTCGCTTATGTGTTACAACTTTTCTACGTCCCTTTTCTGTTGGCGCTTAGTACAGTAGGTCAGTTGATCGATCGATCGGCGAATTCGCGGTCTTAACACTCGTAGTTTGTAACATTCGTTTGTCGTCATCATTATGTCGTTGTAGGCAGCATTTCCAAGCACGCTAGAGGTAGAAACTTCTTCGAAATCGGCAGGGTGACTCTGTCGGTAGTGGTGACGTCATCGTTTCTTCATCGCCAGGTCACCTCCTCCTGCTCAGCTTTGCCCACCAACCCGGGTTCGAACGCGTGCCTGTGCTACACTGTGCAGTCAGCAGTCACTCAACTGACCGCTGAACGTTCGTGCAGAGAGGAGTGGGAATCTCTGTAATGAATTGCGGAGATGTCCTCCTGGCGTGCTTCTGCTGTGCTTCTGGAAATGGGAAGGCTGAGAAATGATATACGATAATGCGCACAGTGCACGCCCCAAACGTACAACGTGCGTAAATCACACTACACTAGACCTGCAGTGTGTCCCAGGAAGGTTGAAAAGCGCCCTCGTGGCGCGGGATGCGTACAAGCAGCGCTAGTCTATAGACCAAGTATACGCGTCGTGCCTGGAGGGATGACAAGTCTTTGGTGCATACTCACTATTCTTGCTGGTCTTTTTGATGCGAGTTTGCTGCAACAGCAGTCCTAAGTGGGCTATATGTATACGTATTGGCGACATCTAGCCGACGTTTTGGAGTTCGCAGCAAGCAATTTACCGTAGCCGACGATGACGTCGTTGTATTGTGTGCATCGCGGAGATATTGTTCTTGAGAAAATTGTGGCGTCTTGTGCGAGTTGCTGCTGAATTCGTAGTGAATGAGTTCAGAGACGGAGTAATTATTAGCTGTGTCCGCATTTTTTTTTTTCGACACCTATTTTTTGACGTGTGCTATTGGCGATAGTACAAACTAAGCTCTCCCACACAAGTTGCCTTCAAGCTTCAACATGAAACCAGCGACGCAGACAGCACATCCAGAAGCATCTGCACGGCAAAATTGGCCTAAAGTGACAGTCATTAGATTAGAAGTGAGAAGGAAACGCTTCCTGTTCTCCGCCAACTCCTAACCTTAATCGATTCCCCTGGTAAGATGGCGGCGGTCGGCTTCGCCTTCAGGTTATCTCCACTGCCGAAGTTTTTCATTTTTCTTTTTTAAACCTCCTTGGTACGATCCGAGGACAGTCTGATTCGTCTATGCATATTCACAGTATAATACGCAGCCTCCACTGGGCACACGGCTATACAACAAACCTGGCGCAAAAAAAAAAAAAAAAAAAAGGAAGGTCACGACGTCTGCCTCTAGCAGCTTCCTCGTTAGGCCTCAGCGGCTGTATCTTTTTCTCGCGTAGTTCGTTCGTCCTGTGCCCATTAGAGGTGTATCGCCAGGGCGTAGCCCGCCGCCGCCGCCTTGCTGCAGCGTGGTGGCTTTTGTGCACAGCTATTTCGCGTCCATTTCTGATTCAGGAAACGCCGTGTGGCGCGCGTGGCGCACGACTTGTTAGGATGCCGGCTAGTATCTATTTTTTTTTTCTCGTAGCTTGGTTATTTCTTTCGTTTTTTTTTTTTTTTTCTGTAGCTATCAGTGTGCTTTCATGCGTGTCAGCGTAAATATAGCTATATATGCGCGAACGGGCGCGCACATTCGTGTTTAATGTTTGCCGAATGACTCGCTCCTCGGTTTCGTTGCAGTCGGGAACTCAGGGTTATACGTTCTCTTTACCTCTGGATTGTAAAGCAGCGTCGGCGCTACAGCTAAATGCGGCGAAGGTCACGTTATAATGGCCCGTGCCGGTCCCATAGGGCCTCGTCGAAAGTCGAGAAACTGCGTTCTTGATTGAGCAGGAATGTATTTTTGGAGTCGAGTAGCTTTTGGCGTTCCAAATGAAGCGTTGTTTGTCTTACTCGAGAGTTTGAGGCGGCCCCACCCTTTACGTGTTGTGCGTAGATGGTTGGTCATTACGAGCAAATTGCAAGCACGCACGGGCTTCCGCATTCGCCCCTGTGTTTTCGGCATTTTTGCGGACACCCTTCCGCTTGGTGTTCAGTCTGAAATACAGCACGCTCAGCTATGGGGCAGTTTTGTGTATCCTTACGGATAATGCGGGAGTCTACTTCCGTTGCACTATGGGACTGCGCAGCCTCGTGCATTTTGCTGGGCGTAAAGCTCTACCGGAAGAAAACACGCGAAGGCTGAAAGGGAAATTAAACGGCAACACGAAGTGAATAAAACAATATCGCTTTATTCATTCAAGAGTGAAGTATGGAATGAATGCAAGAAAAAGTTGGTCTAAGCATTTAGGGTATAGGCCCTGGCTACTGCTGAAACATACGGCATACTGTCTGCACCGTGTAGACAGTGAACGAAGGCACAGTATACAAACGATAGCAAAGGCAACTGTATATTACAGAGCGTTATGGGGGTTATGCGATATTGAGCGCCCACAATGATTTCGTTGAAGCGAAGAAGGATGCCTACATATATAGGGAGCATGATACATAATTACTATTTGAAGAAATTAGCAGTATTGCAAATTCATATAACTTCACACTGGACAAGTGCTGTTTCGAGGTTACATCTGCATTTATTTGGACCTTAAGTCTGGCGGTTACAACGCAGAATACGCCGTACGAGCGCTTACTATTTTTTTTTTCACGCTCCACAAGCCAAGAATGTATGGTAACCATAGCGCAGTTTGCAACTGTTTTTAATTTTCTAACTCCTAACTTGAAGAGCAGACCTATAGAAGCTTCACCGCAAAAGCAACCTGCGCTTGGCACCATCGTATATCCTGTGACGTTGGTTAAAAAGCGTCGGCCCGAACGAACAGCACTTCTTGGTCCATGCTTCACGCCTCGGATATGCTAAATTTCACTAGCCGTAATCCGCGTTCGCAGAAAAGTTAATAGTAGCTGGTGCTTGTAATCGACCTCGCAGCTAGAGCGTCCTTCTGTTAAATGGTACGATCTCTGCGCCAACACACCTTCGAGGACAAAGCCCGAGCGCAGTGCTGTTATCGTCTCTTGGATTGGTCTCGGGATGTGCGGAACAGGCGAGGCCGTCTGGGCATTAGAGAGCTCTATAGCCCCTGCGTAAGAGAACGGAACACCGGTGACGTCAACGGCAGCAGCTGCGCTGGTGGCGCCGTCGTGTGAAGCTTTGTTGAAACACACTGCGCTAGAAATGTTTTCGCGTTGCGGCGTTGTTCTCGCAGAAAGGTAAAAAAAAAAAAAAAAATGAGCGAGAACGCGCACTATACGGGTAATGGCCGTGTATCCAACGCATTTTCGCCAAGAGAACAGAACAGGACCGTTGTAATTATAGCTCATCATTATCATGAGCCTATATTTATGTCCACTGCAGGACGAATTAAGGCCTCTCCCTGCGATCTCCAATTACCCCTGTCTTGCGCTAGCTGATTCCAGCTTACGCCTGCAAATTTCCCGACTTCATCAGCTCACCTAGTTTTCTGTCGTCCTTCACTGCGCTTCCCTTCTCTTCGTACCCATTCTGCAACTCTAATGGTCCACCGGTTATCCGTCCTACGCATACGTAACTACGTAATTAGGATTACGCGTGCTCTATCTGACTTCGCCGTCGCGAGATGGAGCCACCTTTTGGGCCCTGTGTACCGCTTTTCCATTAACAGTAATAATATTACGGACGAGCTATAGCGTTGTCTATTAGCCCGCAAGGCGACGAACATCTATAGACACCACGGACAACGTATCCTCCGCGCGCGTAGTGCGCCAGGCCGTTGAGACGTTTAATTTGCGAGGCGACGAACTCCCCCTTTCCAGAGGAGAAGGAGCCAAGGGGGGGTGAGGAGGTATGAGCTGCATCCCTGGAAGACGGCCAGGCCCTCCGCATGTGTTTCGTTTACTATTCCTCTCTGCCCCCTCTTCTTGGCGCGTTTATCTCTCCAGCGCCGTCTACTTCCCGATGAGAAGGCAGCGCCCACTGCTGCGCAGATCGTCGTCGTAAGAGTGCATCGCTCCCGGAGTTCTAGCCGCATGCTCTGCAAACAAAGCGCTCCGGGCTCGAGCAGCTGGGCTTGGACCCAGTGCCACTGCGAGCTCGAAAATAACGCTGCACCTTTTTTTTTTATTCTTTTTTTTTTCCCCACCGTCAGTGGAGACCGTTAATCCGGGCACTGCGTCTCCTCGCGCTCTAAAAGTGTCGTCGGCCCGGTGTTTTTCGATTTAGATTTCCTCCTCTCTGCTCTGCCAGTGTTTACTTTTACCCTGCATGTGTGTGTACTCTTTTGTTGTTGTTGTTTCTTGCTAATCCTGGCCGGTTTCTCTCTCTCTCTCTGTTTGCTGTGCCGTAGAGGAGCTGTTTCGGGCTGCAAGTTTGTCAAGCAGCGTATGGCGCGTTTAAATTTAGACCACGGTTCCAACTCCGCGGTACTGTGCCAGCCGGGGCCCGTTCTTTCGCGTCTACTATATGCAACATTCTATACCGTGTGTCCCAGCCAACGTTAGCCAAGCTGCTCCGCGAAAATAGAAACTAAATGAATAACACGGTGCAAGATACTATTATAAAAGCTACAGGGTTCCACCTTCAGAGGTCTTAAGTACGTATATTGTACCGTGGTTTTTTTTCTTTCTTTTCTTTGCAACCTTTAGTTTTTGGCCGAACAGCTTGGCTAACGTTAGCTGGGACGCCCTTTATTCTTGTGCCCGTTCGTGTTTTTAGCGCTCTTGGTGCTAGACTTAGCCCCGATATTTTTCCGTTGGATGACTTAGAAACACACTAATATCGCGGAAGCCTTTCAGACGCTCACTTTTGCTTTTAAAAGCATTACGTTTGATGTTACTTTAAGCAACGCAACAGATATGCTTTCATTAATGGGTTATGTTTTTCTTATTTCTAAAGCTCACATCGATGAAAAAAAAAATTTCTCGAGCAGTCTGTATGTAGAGGAGGCTTCAGGCCTCGCGCTACAAATGTAATACACGCGTAGTCCGCGATGCGAGGCCGCAGTTTGCTGTTAATTCCTCCTGTGAGTCGTATAGTCCCATCCGTGCGAAGACTACACCGTACATGCAAAATGTAACCAGGCTATCAAAAAAATTTTCACTGATGTTACTACACGTACTATAGAAGACAAGCGCGTCTTTGAAATCTAGACGTCAAGCCGTGCATTTTCGTGAAGGCTACTGGGACAAGTTAGCATCTTTTGTGGCCGCGTTGACCGCAACGCTTCTGCGTTGTCTGCCGTTTCGTCTCAGTTGATATGTAATATGTTGCCGGAGAAGTGGCTCAAGCGGTCGTATTATTGGCCGTGTTAGAACACCGCCTGCATGCCAGTTCAGCAGTGTGCTGTCTCTTCAAACGTGAAATCCGCGGAAGTCTTACCGACTTTAAGGGGGTGTACTGTCGTGAAATAGAAACTTTTAATAGAAACATTATTGGAATGGAAAAAATATTAAGGAGGGGGGGTCGGAGCCTCTCAGTCCAGGGCCCCACTGGCCTCTGCCGCCTGCCTGACCTGGCTAATTAAGACTTTTGTCTTGCCAGGTCGGAGCGGGCGAGCTGTGCCTCCCACTGCTCCATTGTGTTATACTGGTATTTGGTCTATGAGGGTGCGTAGCGGGCTCCCTGGTTACATGTATTAAGGTAGGTATGCCACCGCACCAAGGACAGTTGGCCCTATAACGAGTGGGATACATGGCGTTTAGCAATTTTAAATGGGGGAATACCCCGGTCTGTATTTTACGCCAATCGGCGGCCTCTTCCCCGCTAAGTTGTGCGTGAGGCGGCGGGTATTTTCTGCGGACTCCGCGCTGATGAGCAAGCATGTCTTTGGCATTTAAGTGAAGTTCTCGATTTAACTTTTTCCTCTGCGCTATACACGATGGTCAGAACTTTCGAAACCCTAGAAAAAAATGCGTTTAAGCGTCAGAATGGCTGAACTAATTTTGTGACTTTATAGTTATATATAGCTGTAATTTGTAATTATACCTATGATTGTAACAATATAATTATAACAAATAACTCTTTCTACGACATGATTTGGATACTCCTGAAATGGATGCGTCATCAACTTACGATTGCCGGTTTGATGGTCACACATACTGACTTACTTATTTCATGCATCTGCAGCACCTTCCCATTGTTTCCCTCGTCTAATGCCTTTAACAGCAGCTATACGCGTTAACCTCAGTCAGCTGAACCCATTAGAATACTGACCCAACACTATGCTCCGTCGTAATTCCTGCTTTACTTTTTTTTTGCCATCTTTCTTTGCATTTGTTTTCTTTCTTTCTTCTCTTTTCTTCTTTTTCTTGCTGTCTTTCTCGAGCATCAGCAGTGAGTGACGAAGCGAGTGGTGCTCCGTTTTCCAGCGTTCTCACGCTTTTTTTTTCTCAACGTCACGTGACACTACAACGATGCTTCTGCCTCATTTCCAGCCGCGTTCGCATCGCCTCGTACGCTTGCCACGAGAAGAAAGAAAGAAAAAAACAAACATAAAAAGTCAAACGGTAGCAGATGCGCGGATGCGGGTTAGCGACTTCACGCCTCGCGCGCCGATGGAGCCAGTGACCTTGTTTCTTGGACGGTCTCCAATCTAGGAAGCGTCAGGAGAAACCGCGCCGCAGTCTGTCGGTTGCCGGTATAGCTTGCGTTCATGTGACTTTGCTGCCACCTCCTTTCCAGCATTCACGCACCGGCTGATTTGAAATTCAATGTAGCTTTGTTTCCTTGTAGTAGTACGTAGTAGTTTGGGATGGATAAAGGCTTGTTGGCGGGCTAGTAGTTTCGGATTCTCGATTCGAATGTGCAGCGCGACTGGTCGAAGACAGAGAAATACGACGACGGCACGCACACAGCGCTTGCGTGTGGTCGTGTTTTTGACTACCTATACTGTTAGAAACATTTGAACCCTTACGGCTTATCTTGTCGCACAGCAATAATTTTAATCTGTCTTGCTTGTGCTTTCTTTCCTGAAAACTGTGCGCGCGCTCCATCAGGCCCCGACTGCCACTCCCCTGACGTACGCCGAAGTCGCTACACGAGGCTTGTACTGCAGACCTACGGTCCACTTCGCCCGCCTTAGCTCCCACCTGTGTCCCCTCCCGCCCGACCATGCAGTGGTACAGCATGCATGACCTCAAGACCGTTGGCGCACGGAAGACAACCGTCCGATTTGTTTTTATTGGGGCCGTGCTGGACACGTGGCACGTCACTGTCGCCCACTTGCACCGAACGTCTCCAACAATGTGCGTCCATATGCGCCACGTGTCCAACAACGCCGCAGTTATTCGGATAGCTTTGAATCTCCTCCTTTACAGTAGAGGTATGTCAGGTGGTTCGAACCTCTGAAGAGCTTCGTAGAAGAGCGGGGAATGTCTCGAACACCTGGTCGATTCCTTTTGAAGAAACGTGGCGATCAGTGGCGCCACTCCCGTGTATTTACAACCTTATATATAAATGCGTACGCGAGGTAACCATTTTTAAACATTATATGATAATGCATGACCGCGTATTCTCCTAAGAGCCGTAAGTTTGCAAACAGTGTCTGCTTAGTTCTTCTTAAGGTACGTTTGCGCTTTTAATAAACCAGGCTGTATAATGTGTCGTGTATCGAGACAAACATTCCATAGCTTTGAATACAATTTTCTTAAGATTGTTTGATATTAATGGATGAGAAGGTCATACATTATTTGTAAGATCTTTGATAAACATTCGATTCGTATTCCATTTACTTCTGGCAGTATTCTATCTGCATTCGATTCGGTTTCGAACTGTTATCCGCACACCCTTATCAAAAAAGGCGCAGACTTGGACCTGAGTACGCGTTTATATTTCAAATATACTTTCTTTCTCTTTTCTGCGTAAGTTAATGATAACTCATATCAGATCACTTAATAGGAAATTCATCTATTAATAACGGCGAACGATCTACAATTATTCGACTTGGATGTGGGTTATTCAGCAAGTTCAGGCCCGTCGCGTTTCCTTTTTTTTTCTTCTTTTAGTACCCCACGCGCAATGATTTGCATGCGCACACTCCCGGAAAAGGCCCTTTCGCCACGGCTGGGTTCCCCTGACCGGGAGCCCCTGCTGCGCCTCATTACGCGTATAGTATAGACGTGCGGCGAGTCCAGAAAAACGCCACCCAAGCAAAGGCTTGTAATTTGCGCGCTTTCGCGGAGGCTTTGCGCTTCTCGTACATGGTTTCGGTTTAGTCCGTGGTTAAAATTTTTCATAATTGTACAGCTCTCAGTACGGTTACGGCATTACGCCGTGGCCTATATTCGCTGTCGTGAATGTCTGTGGCCGTGCGGAACGGTCGCCCATGCACTTCTGCAACTATGCCGATGTTGTCTTTTCTTTTTTTCATTCTTTCGATTCTGTTAAACTTGTGTCGCAATGAGACTGTCCTGTATGCTACTGTATTTTACGATGCGCAGGGAGGTTTATGACGTATCCATTTCGGCGTAGGGCGTGACCGTCTGTCGTTGCGTATTCCGCGTGGAGTCCGAGCAAAAAGAGAGAGAGAAAAAAAAAAAGCCGTGGTTGAACGTGGTTAAACCACGTTTGTCGAGCGATAGCACGGTTGTGCTTGCTTTGGGAAAGTACGCAGACGCTGCTCGGCGCCGTCAGCAACTACCGCATCTACAATTGCACCACAATACAACACACAGGCGCTGCTCGGCGCGCCAGCAGCAGCAGCAGCGAGCGAATTGACCTTCATGCTGCGTCTCGCTTCAACGCGACCTAAGCGTCCAAAGCACAGCACACACGAAGCTACCATCACTCGGCGCACTTTGTCCACATCGCACATCGCTTTGAAGATGTGGGCGCCCACGCGGCGTACGCAGGATGCGCCGCCGGTAGTGGCAGGCTAAGTCCCAGTTTGACCTTGGCTGAGCTTGAAGGTCAGATTTACGGAACCAGGCGTTTTCTGGGTTTCTACCTGGAGTAGTAGAGCTATCGCTCTAAAAGCTCGGAGCGTGCGCGTCAAGTCGTTTTGAAACTTCAGTAGCGCAGCTAGAACCCCACGCTGGGTTTTGAACCCGGTAAGGTGAGCTTTACCTATAAACTGTACCCGCTGGAGAACGTTGCAGAAGTCACAGTCGACCCGACGTCGGGAATGACTCGATAACAAAGCTGTGTTATTCTGTTAGCAGGAAGTGGCGGATTCGATGACGACCCGCGGCGTTTCGCATTTCATTGGCGGCGGGATGTGGAGAACGTCTTGCGACGAAGTTTCGGGGCGTATTCTTTCATTTAATTGCCCCGTCAGTATATGTAACAACGAAACGTGGTTCGTTCCACGTTTTCGTACTGAATACGTATTGCACTCATTAGAACAATCTCTCGTGTGCCTTAAGAAAAAGCACTAACATTATTCTACTAGTACCCTCGTCACTAATTGCGTGACCATTGCGCGTTATCCCGGTGCAGTAATTCCGAAACAAACACTTCTGCGCGTATTATCAACGTTAGCAACTTTCATTGTCAGGTCTGAGCTCTGTTATTGTCTCGCGCTTTTAATGTTTAAGTCTGAGAAGATTTAAGATAGAAGGCATGCGCTCTCGACGTTTTGTTTCACGACATTTATTTCTGGACTGCCATTCTCGTAATACTGAGGAATAAGTTTGTAAGGAAAGCAAGACCTGGTACGAGCAATTTTAGTGATGGAATGGTGTGGCAATATAACCCGCAAATATACCGCATGTCATATATCATGGCATTGCATATAGCATACATATACGTAAATATATACGGAACCTCACGGCGACGACGACGGCAGAAATTCTCTTGAAGTCTCCATATAATTGCTATCGCAATAAAAACGCGAACGCCAAACGAGGATACCGAAGCCATTTTAAGTGCCCGAACGACTTCTCCGTAACGTCATGGGTGTTGGCTCGTCTATTCTGTAATTGAAGTTTGTCGGTAAAGAAGGGATCAGTTGCATTTTAGAACTAAAGAATCAGCAGGAGTTTTAACCATTTTATACGCGTACTATCCACGTACTGGACATGCGAAAATGCTTTGACACTTGTGACGTCACATGGACGTAGCTGCACCGCTGTCGGGGCGGGAAATCAAAAAATTGAAAACTGATTATGAGGGACTCCGTATAGCGGGTGATTGTGGATTAATTTTGACCACCCGGAGTTCTTTAACGTGCACCTAACTCTAAGTATACATGGGCCTTTTTACATTTCGCACCCATTGAAATGCTGCCGCCGTGGCCGCGTTCGCACTTGCGACCTCGAACTCAGTATATCGTAACACCATCGGCACTAATCTACCGAGGACGTACGGAAAAATTTGACCTTGACTTAGCCTGCTAGTAAGGAATGTTTTTTTTTTTTCTAGTTAAGCGGAACCGCCGTTATTTAGAGTGCTCTTAATTCTACACGGTTTAGTGCCGTTCCTGTGGTTTCCTCTTTTGAAGATTTGCTGCATTTGCGTGGCTGGCATCGCTGAAACTTTGTGAACTCTCGCTGCTGTATAGCTTGGCATTTGAATATTGTACACTACTTCTGAGGAACTTCTTTATTTCTCAACGATTCCGCGCCACGAGGGCAAGGAAGTCGTGGCTCGTGGTGCATGATAATGATATGCACAGATGAGGAAGCTGAGATGCGAATATATTGTGCTCGCAATATTCTGCAATTGCGCGTTCTCCGCCGTTTAACGCGCGATGCTCGAATGATTGCCCCCCCTCTTCTTCCTCATTCGCTTTGTACACAGAAAAAAAAAAGCTTAAGTAAACTACATCGCCCGTATGCGTAATGTGGCCCTGAACCAGGAAGGCACCCGACGCGTACTTTTCTCCCGCGTTGCACGACCGCTGCACTGCTTCGCGCGTGGCACTTTTAAGCGTGAGCTCTTCTTCCTTCCTTCCTCGGCTCGCTGCTGCAGATCCCGAAAATTGCATTTGTCACGGTTGAATTCGCATGACCGCGCGCGCCGCACTGCTGCCGCCTCGCCGCGAAATTTGGATGTTACGTCGAACGACGCGCATCCACCTTGCCCCCCCCCCCCCTCCTCCTCCTCCTCTCGGCCCTCGCCCATTCTGCAGCGTGTGTTGCGCCTGGCTGGGCGGCTGGGATGAGTGGTAGTGTTCTTTTTAAGTGAGTAGAGTAGAGTTGAGTAGAGTTTTAAGTCTTCGGTGCTCGCGAGAGTCACCCGACAGGGTCGACGGCTGCCACCTAGGCTGTAGCCTTTTCCGTAAACTCACTGACGATAAACGAAAAAAAAAAAATGACATAAGATAGTTTGCGCAGACGTCATTGCGGACACCATGTTTCGGTACTGGCAGGTCGAGAAACGGTGTAAGCAAGAAACACGACAGGGTGACAGCAACGAACGTCAGAGCGATAACATTAATAAACCAGTGAAAAACAGTCGCCGTCAAAAAGCAAAACAGTGTGCGCGTGTTAAGGCGGTGCTCTGACGTCATCGTAGACGCCATGTTTGGGTACCAGTGCGGTGAGAGATGCCTCCGTGACGTGACATGACAGCTATCTATAAATAATTGAAGAAAAAAAAATAATGCCCGGTCTGGGGCGCCGCCAAAGTAGAGAGCTTTAGCTTGTCCGTGAAGGTTGCCGTTTGCGCATTACTTACCGCGGGGACGTAAACGTGAGCGGCCCCGGTTAGTGGCGCCACCTGGAGGCGAAGAGTCTAGCAAGGACTAAAGAGGTATTTTTGAAGTGACCAACAATGTCCTACCTAGCTGCTCGTGTAAAGCGCTGGCACTGACGTAATGGTTAGCGTGCACTCATTTTTAAAACAAGAGCGCCCGTGACCCAGAAAACATGTCTCAAGTGTTGTGGTCCTACTAAACATCGAAAGATGTCACTACCAGCGTTTGTGCTGCAGTTCGTGTCTCCGATATTCCGTGAAAGTCTTTACGTTTACGGACAAGGTAAAACTCTGTAGTTTTATCTTGTCCGTAAGCGTAAGCTGTTTGCAGAATACCGGGTGTAGGATTCGGGAGTCTGGTGTCTCAATGAGCTTCGCGTTCTAGCCTACTCCACCGGTGCGTCTCGCAATGGGTATCTGGCCTACGCTACCGGGGCGTCACACAGGGGCTTGGCGGTCCCACGCCGTCGTCCGAGACTTATCGACGAGGGTAGCTACCTTCTTTTAGCGATGAGTATATACGAGGTCGAGAGGTAGGGGAAATGGGACGGGGGCGTTTCTTTACATAGGGAAGGCAAACTTATTTACAGAAGTGGATACTCGTACTGGCCGGAGTACGGAGCGCAGTACATCGATCGTTCTCCTAGCATGAGCTTGCTTACATGATGAAACTACTACATCGTTCTCGGAGAGCACTAGCTACATCTTTCTGGGAGAGAACTTCCAGATGCGCGGGAAAAGTCCGCTTAAATGCCTTTTGTCCTCCCTAGATCCCTAGGCCACGGAAACCTGCGGTCACACCTTCCTTCAACCGGAGCGTCCAGAGTCGCCGAAGGCGCCGCTTTGAGGACGAGGGTGCGCGTAAACATTCCGGCACCTTTGTTGACGGAACACGATCTGAGAAGTACCCCCCTCGGGCAAACGCGGGCCCCTGCCCCATATAAAGGAGGGGCACTCGTTGATAGGAAAGTTCACGCTCGTCTCAATTGACGCGTCTCGGCTCGTGGAATGGCCCAGCAATTAGCTGGTTCGTCGTAAGGGCGGCTAAGCATCGGCCATAACGAAACGGCGTAGAACGCACTTTCCCGGAAGTTTCTCGGTTCCATGGGGTCAAGGTCGGCGACCAAGGGGCATCCATCAACCCCGTATAGCCGCCAAACGTGTGTCGCCTTGGTGTCGCCGCTGGTCTGTCCGAGGCGACATATTGTGGGCTTCATATAAAGCGGGTTCGTAAAGCCCCCGCCACCATACCCCCGCTGAACACGCGTTACGGGAAAAGTTTGTGTGAGGAGCCGGATTAGCGGCGTGATCTGACCAGAAGAAATACAGATGTATGTATTAGTCCAGTAGCCTAGTATACCCTAAGCGCTGTTGTAAAGTGTCAGTAACTACATAATCGTCAACGACGAGCCCCTTTTTAAACTTTGTACGGCGAGAACAGTGACATAACACTAAAAGTGTGTGTACGCTTGTAGTTGGACGCGGTGTCACAAGAGGTCGGTTTGCTACTGCCGTTTACGGCTCCGTTAACCCGGTAATACGCCAAGTTTACGGACAAGCCATAACTCTCTGTTGATTATGATGGGGTAATTCCCCCTTCGAAACGAGGCGTCGTCAGGTGCCAACGCAATCCAACATAGCTTTAAGTTCATCTGCACCATTAATGTCATTCAGTTTCTGAATTTGCGTCGCTCGTGGTCAATAAACAAATTTTGCAGATACAACGTACATGTTTGAACCTGTGGGAAGTGAAGCTTTCATGAAGCGGTTCAATAATTCTATTATGAAGCTGTTCAACTTGTGAACTGCATTTTGCAGCGCAGTGACTATGTGTGGGCCCGTCAAACCCACAATGACGAGGAAACCCCCACCACACGTGACCCATGCGACCGACGCGGACTATACCATCTCTGGGACCGACCCAGTTTAATGTTGCGCTGTCTTCAAGATCGGCACGTAGAAAGCAGCTATTCAAGATCGGCGTAGAAAGAAAAAGCGTGTTGAATTGGGCTGGTATAACAGCGCTGAGAACAGCTAGGTTTAAGGCGCGGGAGTATAGACAAGCAGCGCTGCGTTTTTCTGCTCTCGTTTTGGTCTTCTTCCTAGCGCCGCTATCTTCGCGTTGCGGGCGCAGAAAGTTTCGCTTAAATAAAGTAGTCGTGTCCAAGTGTGGAAACTTAGTAACCATTTGTTGTTTCGCAGCACAAATTCATAGAGCACAGAGCCAGTCCCTGGCACATTCTTAAGGGTATATGTTATACGTACGGGGATGTGCATATGAGCCGACTCATTGTACGAATGCTGTCGTGTTTGTAGGCTATTCTGCAAGAAAGCATCAGCAGTCACTGCCAGCAAAATCCGGGAAGGGTCCGCGAGGCTTTAACAAGCGCATGTTTACACGATCGTGGGACGATGTACTAACTTCTTCTTCCCTACCGACGTGCCACAAATCTTCCAAACGAGTCCTGTTTTTAGTTCACCGCTTCAATGTTTACCCTTGCCATTGCTGTCCTTAATCTGGAATGATTCTCGATATTAGTAATAATAATATTAATCTAACTCACTCAGCGACACGTCTTGTGTTCACATTCTACGCCACTAGCCAATACGAAGGAGTCAAGGGGTGTACGAATATCGATTTTTTTTGAGACCGAATCGAATACGTACCAGAAGCGAATTCAATATCGAATAGTTTTCGAGTAGTTCTCTAATAACGAATAGCCGTTATTACAATTAATATAAAACCTTGCTCACATTCCAGTATTCATAAAGTTAGCAAGTTTCTGTCATTGCATAGTGCGTGATCAAGCGTTATTTATTAAATACACTAATTTAGCATTGGGAGCAAACAATTAGTTTCTTCGCATGCACAGGACTCTTCCGGAGATGGCGAGCGACCGCTGAAAAGCCTCTAAAAAGTGGCTACCTAAGTGACATAACCTGCTGCACTACGCAAGTTTTCTCATGTTATATTTCTATTACCGTATTTCTATTTAAATTTCTATTTCTAATTTACCGTACTTCTGCTCCCATTTTGTGTTTACTTGAGCGCATTTGACGTTCTGAAATATTCGAAAAGTGTTCGAAAAATATTCCCACTTACGAATAGCGACTATTCGATTCGAAGACCGAATCGAAGAGGAGACTATTCGACTCGTTAATCGAAATGTTTCGAATATTCGCACTCCCCTATATAGGAAGGGCTTTGTGCACTGTTTTATTACGAATCTAGCCTCACGCCCCCGTCGTTGGTGTCTGATGTCTACACCGGTGTCGGGGTTAGATGGGGATGGAACGAGAAATAGGCGTCGTCCAAAGTTGCGAGCGCCTGTTTCCGCTTGCGTGCTCTTTTATTTTTTTTTATCTTTTTTTTATTTTTTTCGATGGCGTTCGAGCCTGCGTGCTTTGCGGGTGTTTGGTGGGCGAGTACTTCCTCGTAGGTGGCGCGGGAGGGAATGCCGCAAACCGGAACGGCGAAAAGGGCTATGAAAAACAAAAATAAAGAAAACAAAAAACAGAAATGCAACAGTGCGTGGGTTTGTTGTTGTTTTTCGGGTGCGCTTTGTCATGCCTACGCCGTTGCGTGATGAGATTCACCTTGGAAGAGGGACGAGCGTGCCATCGCAGATTACGCCTCTCGCATCTGCGCTGTCCCGTTTGCCTACTGATGCCCTTTGTTTACCTTGAGAGTCCGCCCTCCGTAGACATAACCCGCAGTTGAAAACGGCAGAGCTCGGCGTAATTCAGGAATGTTGTTGTAACGACCACCGGAAGGTAGTCTGGAATAGACTTTAGAGAACAAATACAACATAAATAACGAAACATGCTGTACTCAGTCGTCTTAGTTTAAAGGAGAGATTAGCGCCATTATGTAACGCGGACTACTCCTGGTCGCAGGACAAACAAACGCGCAAACAAACACATACCAAAACGTAAGAAGCATCGAAAAACACAAGAGATAGTGTAGGTTGGTCCATGGGTTTCTTTTGAGTGCACTGCGGTGTTTCCTTACCGATAAACAGGTAAAGCTTATAGAGGTCTAGTCAACCGTTTATGGGTAAAGAAGCACCGCGGTGTCCATCCTCTAAGAAATGCTACGTGCGTTTCAGCATCCGGTAGCATTCATGGCAGGAAAGTATCGGGCGCGCATTTTAAAAGAAAACGCACGCAATATTGGCACGATAATTGCGGTGTGTCAAATTTACACCTCACTCTACGTTAGATGTCTAAGACTGTAAACGGGTGAGAAACCTACATGCTTTCATAACTATACCTTTAATTCCTCCAATGAGAAGTGTCTACTAGAGGAGAGAACGAAGGCGCGACTTCGTTTTATTAAAATCGCCCCACTTGCAGCGCCGCTGCGCAAATCTGACGTCACAGATATCATTGTCAAAGTTTTCCTGGATTTATAATGTAGATAAAGGCAGGAATGGAAAGAAATAATCTTAGAAGTGTACATTGTGTTCCCCTATTTGAGGAACTAGGTAATATGTAAACTGATACGCATTGTATTTGCAGCGCTTGTTCAACCTTTTAGGGGGTGAAATGGCCAATGCATGCAAAGCTTTAAACAAGCGGTCCTCTCGTATTAAATGTGACGCCTACTAACCGGCGCTGCGGGATACTGGTAAGGTGTGCCCTTCAAACCGTACTCCACACGTCCAGATATATAGGCTGATTTTTTTTTTTTTTTTTTTTTTTTTTTACGGGTGCCCGACACCTCACTTTTGTTTCGAATGCTTGATGAAGATCAGCCTCGCTCTCGAGCAAGCATGTTTGATCTTATCAGACTGCTTGGTCTTGGCATACTCGAGCTGTTGCGTGGTGCACGCCTCCCTTTGTTTGCTCGTCCGTCTACCGTACGCGCGCGTATGACGAGCGTGGGGGGATCAGCGGAGATCGCTAATGGCGCGTGCCTGCGTAGATCTCTCGCTTGTAAGTACCGCCGCTGCGTAATGACCGAGTCGACCCTAATTGAGAAGAACGCCGCTGGATTCTCCGCCGAGAAGAGTGGGACTTCGCTGAGAACGCACCCTGCCGGTCTTTGTCGCCGTATACACTTCGTGCGAGTTTCTTCGCGGCTTGGCTCGTCATTCATTAGGCGGCGATGACCGGTCACCGCTTAATGCGATCCCAACCTACAAGCGAAGAGCAAGAGATAGAAAGTGCAGAATACTGTCAGATATCACAGTGCAGTCAGAATGGTATAGCTTTGCCACCTGAAATGTCAAGGTGCACTCCGGTTTGTGTTGGCGCTGTCAGCACGAGCGCTGAAGAGCGCTGAGAGAATTGCGCGCTTTATTGTTTGAAGTTCTTGTGTGTGCGCACAGAATCTTTTATCACGCATTATAGGGCTCAAACTTTCGAGACGACGTAGTGTACCACGTGGACACAGATAAGGCTGATCTGGTCTTGCTGTATTTCCTCGGTGCTACATTTGCTTCGATTAAAGAAAGACAACTAGGGGGTATACGGGGCGAACATATCAGCGATGAACTTGTACGCACGTACACTTGTACACTCGCTTACCAGCGCAAATATTCTTCGTTAAATCAGACGGTGATGCCAGAGCGCATGCGAAGGTGTGCGGATGAGTCTTGGGAAATCGTTGCCGTCTCTCACTCGCTCCGACAGCGGTGACTTGCTCTCAGAACTTAAATGGGGGCAGTGGACTACAAGTGCTCTCTCGGGTTTGTTGAGTAGCTTTCCATCTTTTTTTTTTTTCTTTTTTTCTCCCCCTCGGCGCAGGCTTATTAAATAGGCCAAGCCTTCGTGATCTCCACAATGAGGTTCTAAGTAGTTCACTGAAGACTAACAGCGCCCACTAATCGTTTTTCGCAGTTCTTGCCTTCAAGGCGCTCCCTAGTCTCGTGTTTACGAGCTGGGCGTTGAACACACGTCGCCCCGCCTTAAATGCGCCTCACGTTCCTGGCAGGTTTCGAATAATCAACCTATACTACTACCACACCAACGCGAGCGCGGTCCTATAGCTGACAGTCGATTTGGGTGATACGATTTGCTTCTCGCTTTAAAAAAAAATAAATAAAGCCCGCTCCGCTGGGCACTTGTTCCAGAAAGAGTCCGTATTGCTGCGGGAGCACGTTTCCCACCTCCCACTTCGCGGTTAACTCGGGGCTAACCCCAGCGCCGCCGTAGTAAAAACTCCGTTCCAGTTCTCATGGTGGCGCTAAGAGGTGCGCCGTGGCTTAATGGGCGCGAAAGAGAACACACAGGAGAAGGGGATGGGCTCTGCCCGCAACTGAAACATTTCGCGACACAAATGGCAGTCGAACCCGGATATATCAAACCCGCATATAACGAATTATTGTGTATAACGAGCAGCAGTAAAATCCCCTTGGAAAATTTCTGCATAAAATTTTTATTTTATACGACAAAGTACCTATATATCGAACTTTTTTCGTGATCCCCTTCATATTCGATATATCCGGTTTAGACTATAGTTCAAAACAGCTATCGCGCATGCTCGAGAAAGTCCGGGCAGGAAATGGCGGAAGGGGGTGCAGAGAGCAAAGCTAATCACGTGCCTTCCAAAAGGTCTATCTCCTTGGTAGACAAAGCAACCTACGAGCAGCTACGACGGTCATCTGAATTCTTGACAATTGGGGCCCTTTCGTCTGCGCCGGAATAAGATATCTGTATTGACAAACAATGGAAAACGGTCACAGCTCGTGCAATGATCAGCAAAGTATATAGCTTATCCTCCCCCATCAACCCCCTCCCCCCTTTTCTTTTCGTCCCAGATATCTCTCTTGTCATTTTGTTTCTTTTGCTTCGATGCTAATGCGGGGATCCACAATGCCGGTGAAAAGCCAAAGCTGCAGAAAGGAATATGAGGAGCGTGGTTAATAATGGAGTAATATAAACACCTACAGCGACGCGTGGGCCTCGTGAATCTTTCCGACAGACTTCATCGCCGAGCTCATTATGCGAGGTGCAAGTGTTTTTCCCGCGTTTACTGCAGGTTCGCAATCCCGTAATAATCGCGCCCGCTGCCCAAGAGAATCTTTCATACCTGCCCGAGCGTGTATAAACGCTCGTGCTGCTACTTCAGCGAATGCCGTGCGGCTCACTGATTTATGCGCACGCATTCATCGTGCCACGCCGTGGTCGTCGCGCTTCGCTGGACTCACGGTCGTCATGCTTCAGCGCATCGGAAAAGCGAAATCTTCCCTTAATTGAGCTCTTCGGAGGATATAATACATTGTTTTCGGCGCGTGCGTGCGTGCTTCGTTTCGAGGTGCTCGCGATTCATCTGCCCGTGCGCGCAATTAAAAGGGAGAGCGAGTGCCGTAGAAGGCGAACGTTGCACTCTGCTCTACATATCTCGTTTCGCGAATTCGGTGCAGTGTTCTCCAAGCTTGCACCAAATATCCGGATATCTTTTTTGGTCGGGAGACCACTTCTATGTTTTATTGAACGTTGCCTCAAATATATAAACAAATCAATTCGGAGACCTTTACGGGAAATATTCGTCCCGGATGTAAAGTCGGATGCTTGCGGAATTGTCTGGAAGTGGGTTAACAGCACTTAACCCAAACACCGTTCCACGTCGGCGAATATTATGGATTTTTACCTTTGACCTTTACTTCTGTCCTCGGAGAATACATTCGTACACGTTCATTATTTCATTTAATATATAATTAGTATAGTACTTAATTAGTGATTCATTTTCTGAAATTTCAAAAACCGAAGAGCTAGTTCATCATTAAAGTCTCACTTTGAGCGTTGCATTAAGATTCCCGTGCCTAAATCTTTATTTTGAGGTGTCAAACTAAGCGTATCGAAAAGGTTGCGTCAAGCCTTAGGGGGTTAAGCTATTGTTGTTCTCAGCTTTCGTTAAAATTGACACTGATTGGATTTACACCGCTTTGTCTTCACAGACGACGAAAAACAGCGGTGAAGATCCAGGGCATAGCCTCCTATACGTATATTGGAGGCTATGTCCAGGGTGTAGCATCAAAATTCCAACCTTGCACACAATGTTGCATCTTTATGTCTTTGTTTATGCAAAGAAAATGTGTTTTTACTGTAATAGACGTGAGCGTACTGCTATTTTCTCCACGTATACGTGCGGGTGCAGTCATACGTAAATTGCTAACGGTCGTATTTTAAGGATATCAGTTTTTCCGTTGGTAATATATACCAGTCGTGAATAAGAGCATTCCTGAAAACCGATTGTGACCTTTGGCCGTCTTCTAGTCTGACGAGAATATAAGCGCGAACGACCTTGAACATTCTTTTCTTCGTCTGCATCTCTATAATTTTTTTTTTTCAGTATTGTATATGGAATGTTTCTAAACTTTAGTATATTGAAAGTTGTCAACTTCAGTTTCCTCCCGGGAATTGAGGTTAACCGTATATTGTCCTTAACCGAGGCTTGAGCCAGTGGTACTTATTGCGGATTCTTTTCATGAATCACTTTGATCACCCCAAAAGCGTGCCTTCTTTTTCTCTTCTTTTTTTCCTTCTTTTTTCTTCTTTGTTCTTTCTTGTTGAGAGTGTCAAAGCGTACGCATTTCTTCAGTCGTTCAACAGACTCCCTGCTGCAGGATTGTACAGTCAACCGAGGGCGTCTCAAAACACGTGGTAATGATCGTATTATACATCAGTGGTTCTCAGCTGTTACTACTCGTCCGTAATTTGCGGCGCTGTTATAAGCCCCAACGTTCTCTTCTCCTCTATGCCCTGCTCACCGCGTTGTAGGCCTAATGATCGACAAAAGCGTAGGAAGATGACGCTGTTTGCAGCCGCATTGCATCTCGCTGCTTTCTCGCGTTAAGAGGCCAGCTCTCATGCGTGTACATACGCAGTAGCGCTGCGCGTGTTTTGAGCACCGAATGGGGCCAGTGAATGGTGGCTGCTATTTTCTTCGTTGCCTCTGCTGTGAGAATGGCAGGTTCTCGGGGCTATTTGAGGTCGAGCCGTTGCTCTCACCTGCGCACCAGGTGCCAGATCCACAAAGGTTTTCCTTCGTAAGTGCTCTGTGCCGTTGGCCGGCCGCCTGAGATAATGTGTTATGCGTCCGTATTGGCTGAAATTCTTTCTTACGAACAATTCTAGCGTAAGAAGTTTTTCTTCTGTGCATTCTGGCCCAGATGCACATGGTCAGCTATAAGGACTGCATTAAAGAGCGTTCGGCCATTGTGCACATCGCTCTCAGGATCGCAATTTCGAGAGATCTTCAGTGGCGTTTTCGGTAGGAAACCGACAATTCGATCTTCTTGCTGTAGTAGCGGGCTTCATGGAAAGCGTAGCCAAGGTTAGTGCACGGAATACAGAGCCAAGGACGTGCTTGGGTTATGACACTTTCATCGACGATAGTGTCTTGAGTACTAGGATAAAGCTTGCGCCCTCTATTTATAAAACTACTTGCCTACTTGGTTTAACTACGTGTAGAAAACGACGTTATCCTGTGGACTGAGTGAGCCTTCCTACCCTTCCTTGCTGCTGCTGCAGTTGAAATATTCGGCCACATGAGGCGTTTTTCGAGCGTCCACGCCTGGTGCCGCGTCGCCCTTGTCACGTGGGTCGGCGTCGCTGGTGCCGTGAACGATGCAGGTTGACAACACGGAACTTAGAGAACAAAACTTTGTCCTTATAGAAAAAAAAATTACACCATCTTCCCGTAGGGGAACCCTGAGTAGTATGCGAAGCAGCCATGGGGTCGACTCAAGGTAGTTTTATGAGCTGTATAAACTTGGACATGCAGCAGCATCAGCAACGCGCGGAACTGTTGTCGACGCCGTCGGCGTTTTGCCCGCGTTCGCACCGAACGCGCGTGGCGTTGGTGACTGTTGCCGGTGCCTCTGGGGCGCCTACCGTCGCGCCTCTAACCTAAGCTGAGCAGGCCTGGGTCACGGAGCGGGCAGAGGCCGCCGCCAGGGAGATGGGACTCCAGGCCGACTAACTGCCGTCGCCTCCCGCATCTGACGAAACCACGAGCCTCTGGTTTCAAATAAATGTTCTGTCCTCCTCCTCCTGCTTCGCATTATCGCGCGCGGAGCCGCAGGTGTTGCCATTGCGCAATCCGGAAGGAGAGGAGCATCGGAGAGGGAGAGGAGGGGAGGGGGATGCGCATGCGCAGTAGGGGTGTGGACGCCGCAAGGCGGATGGATGGATGGATGGAGGGAGGGAGGGAGTACCATAGCTCCTGACCGTGGCTCTAATTTAACTAAGCATCTAAATTAAATTCTGGAGTTTTACGTGCCAAAATATATATTGGCAGGTAAATACGATATGATTATGACATATATCGATATGATTATCACACAGTACGCGGGTGTTTTTGCATTTCACTCCATCGAAATGCGGCCGCCGCGGCTGGGATTCGATCCCCTGCGATCACACTGTAAAATAATTTGCACTCTTACGGTATTTCTGAGGGGCTGTAGCTCATCCCCCAACACCCTTGAAGACGTTTGCTTGTCGAGGATTGGCGACGTGATATTTCCTGTACGTGTCCGCTTGCAGAAAGTCACGGCTGTGGGGGTATAGGTGCTTCTCCCTGTGATACGCGTTTGCGATGTACCACATTCATGTCGGTGAAGCGGTGGAACCCGCTGCAGGCAAGATTTGCGGACGATAGACACAACGGCACAGTAAGCATTTACGGACAGCGCTATGGACAAATGGGAGCGGCCGGGCTGGAGCGATTGCATAAGTATGATAGGTGGGTGTTTGAATGAGCTTTGAGAGAGTGTCCCGAATGAGCTTTGCTCAGAGGGAGCATTGAACTTCAGCTGAGCTTTTAGAAAGGATCTAGCTGTACCTTCTTTGCCTTCTACCGTCCTGACCTGGCGCTCTTTTTTTCAGCCCTCGAGTTCCGTGCCGAGAGAATGGCAAAATTAGTGTCGCACGTTTCCCACGTACCATCTTTTTTTTTTTTTTTTTCTTGACGCGTTTCGCCAGGAATTAATGTCCCGCGAAGCTACATGTTTGGGCCTTCCCCCTATAGATGTAGGAATGGGAGTCGGGGTGGGGTGGCGGTAGTTTGAAATCGCCGGAGCTCGACGGTTGTCCGTCAGGCTTGGTTTACGCGTGACGCGATAAGCGCCTGACGCTCGTTACAACCACGCCGCGCCGTTAACCATGGAGGTCGACCGAACGTCAGCCGCCTGAGACGCGCGCCGCCCGCGACGTCTCCGTCCGACCGAGCGCGCGTTGCTTCCCGGAGCGCTATTGAGAGTCGAGTTCGTTGCCATGACGTGTCGATGTTACGACGGCCGCGCATCGCGTTGTGCGTAGCATCTCGATGTGAGCTGCTGTTCGGTTTTAAGGCGAAATGCCTTAGATCTCTGTTTCAAGGTCTCGTCGTGAGGTACAGAAAATCACGTGACCCATGGAAGGCCAAAAGCGAACCAGAGCAGGTCCATCCGTGTATAAGAGATGATTAATGATTGATTAGTGATTGAATTAAGGTGGATTACGGTTAAAGTAAAGATTAAGGAGTATTAGGGTGTATTAAGGTCGATTAAAGTGGATTAAGGTTGGTTAAGGTATATTAAGGAGGATTAGGGGGATCAAGGTAGATTAGGATGGATGAAGGAAGATTAAGGTTGACTAGGATGGATTAAGGTAAATTACAGTAGGCTTGACAAGGCTTTCGCCTTCGCGTCTCTTAGGGCGATAACTAAGGACACTTGGGAATTTTTGTCTCGTGTTACCGTGTGTTATGGGTTTTCTAGGTGATATACGAAAAGCGTCGCCGTTTAACGTGTCCAGCGCTTCAACACAGCTGCAAAGTGACTGTACTTGGTATGGAAGCAACTGAGCTTTGGTTCAGAAGTACGAGAGGGTGGGCTGGTTGGCATGACATCTTTTCTTGGGTACTGGGATGCCACATAAAAGCGCGAATCATATTTGTTGGATGAATTACCATCCGCGAAGCAATGAAACCCTCCTTTCACTTACCTCGGCTCATTTAAAACTGGTGAAACGCGGAGTAGTATATAAATCTATGTATAGTGAGCGTAGGATGAATAACCGGTGGACCATTAGGGTTACAGAATCGGCACCAAGAGAAGGGAAGCGCTGTAGAAGACGGCAGAAAACTAGGTGGGGTGATGAAGTTAGGAAATTTGCAGGCGCGAGTGTGAATCAGCGAGCGCAAGACAGGGGTAATTGGAGATCGCAGGGAGAGGCCTTCGTCCTGCAGTGGACATAAATATGGGCTGATGATGAAGATGATGATGATAGCGAAAAATCAGGACGCTGCAGGGAACATGAAAAAAAAAAGTGGTTGTCATTTCGTATATGCATAAATTGTCGCATACAGTGAAGGAAGTCGCGCAACAGTGAAATGCCAGAGTTGTTTTTCGTACCTGCAAAACTGAGCACTATTTTCCGATTGGCAGAGCCGTCCAATGAATTGACCCCCCCCCCCCCTCCTCCCCCAAGAAAAAAAGAAAAGAATGCCAGAAACAACAAAAACGAACTATATCGACTTAATTGATGATAATGTGTAAAGCTTTTATGTTGTACAGATGGGCAGCTGCGCCAACGATAGGTTGAGGGAGCATGATCACGCAAATGATCACGCAAATGATCTCCCATGTTTTAAGAAATGCACTGTTGTGAGCAGGCACAAGGATCGCCTCACATGTGCACTGATTGAATTGGAAAAAGATTTCGCAGGTGGGGCGATAGCTGTGTAAGCACTCCATCCGTAGCTTTATCGACTAGAAAGTTAGAGAGAGAAACGAAGCGGGAAAGGCAGGGAAGTTAACCAAGGACGTGCCCGGTTGGCTACCCTACTAGAAAGTTAGAAAAAGGAAAAGAATGCCAGAAACAATATAAAGGCGAAGCTTAAGCGTCCGCCAAATTTTTAAGAGGAGAACGCGATAGATGGAAAGTTAGATTTCCTTCATAGTAACTACCGGTCGATGTGATATGCCATGGGAAATTCTGTTGCTCGTCATCTTTTATCGGTGCGCGCGGGTTTACACACGGTGTGTGATGCACGTTTGCCTGCTGCAGTGTCACGACTGTGGTATGCTGATGTGATTATATATTCATCTTATATATAGGATTATATATAGGATGCATGCCATTTTCGCATGAAATTGTGTTAAAAGTGAGCGCTGTCTGCGGCGACTTCTTTCCGTCTTGTCTTCCGCGCGCTTTGCCTATAGTCATGAACTACCGATCGACGAGGCCAACTTTCAACCCTTTTCGAAAACAAACAAACAAAATAACTAGATACGAAGGAGTATGCGATAAACAGGGCGACAGTGTTCGCCGTGGCTTCATATTTGCCATTTGCTCTTTTTGTTGGGCCAATACCTAAGAAACGATCAGCGGTGATTACACGTTACGGGTGCGGCTGAATACTCCCAGCTACTGTCGTTATCATCGCACACGATGGCCGTTGGTTGTACAATGTGTGTGGTATCTTTATTGGATTAGGTAACTCGAGTTGGCTTGGTAAATGCTTTAACACTTGTTTTAAAACAAGTACTGCGGTGTATGCGTGTGTGATATTTAGGTGGGTTTACCGTGACATTGGCAACAAGGAAATAAGGTGCCCAAGTTTCTCTGCACTAGGTAAATTCGGGACGTCGGCAACGTAATCGCTGGATGAAAAAATTGAAGGACGCTTAAGCTTCGCCTTTGAGAGTGGAACGCGATAGAGTTATCGGGCCCCGTTCGCATCGCATTTTTTAGTCGGCTTTACTGCAACACAGAACATGGGAAAGGCACCTTGCAAAGACCGAGCTTACACCGATCCCCTTAAAGTCAGCTTCACTTTTAAACAGAAATGCATTGCTGGGAAGAAGTTTTCTCAGGGGCAATATAAGTCGTCTTATATTAAAATGTGAAGGCCTTAGGACCTTTTTTGATTATTTTATTAATTGTGTGCTATTGCCGTGACGCGCGCGCGTGTCCAAAACGCATTACGCAAGCCAAGTCTCAATTTGACGTGCCGAGGATGCTAGCGCCATCTGGATAAGAGTTTCTCAAGTAGCCTACCCGAGCGTGCCGCTGTTGGTATGCTAGAGATGCTGGCAAAAGGTTTTGTATTTGAGTTTCCTCGTAACAGAATTATGTTTTCTCGTACATTCAAATAAGTCTGACGCCCCCATGTCTGTAGGTTGTGGTTAAGTCGTACTTTACAAATTTTCCGACAGATTTCACTGAGAAATTAAATTTTTGTTCACTAACACCTTGCACCACGCAGAGGGCCTGCGTGGTCGGGGTGATTCGGGATAATTTTCTCCTGTACTAACACCTTGCGCCACGCAGACGGCCTGCGCAGTCGGGGTGGTTCGCGATGATTTTCTCCGCCACGGATGCCGACGTCCACGCCGACGCCGGATTTTTTGCGACACTGTGCCCTTAACGCTGTCGCGTTAAAGTTTCATTCGTGGCTAGGGATTTTTTTATTGCGAGGTGGTTTCTTGTAAGGGGGAGGGGGGGGGGAGGAAAGAGAATAGCAGAAGGCAGGGAGGTTAACCAGAATACCGTCTGCTTGGCTACCATACACCGGGGGAATGGGAAAAGGGAACACAAAGATGACAGGGAGAGAGAGGAGGGAAGGAAAGAAGGGAAATGAGCGGTGAGTTCGCTGACGCGTGTGTTATTGCACTAATAGTCACAGACGTTGACACAAGCCCGTCTTCCTCAAGAAGCACAAAAGTGCCTTCACCGCTTTAGGGGCCGCGAGCGATGGGGGCGGTGTTTCAGCAGCACCTGCACGGAAAGCGTCCGATTGTCCAGTTTTTTTTTTGCGCGTTAGCAAGTTCTTGTCTTTCTTGGGCATATCGTGGACAGTGGCACAGCAGGTGGTCAATAGTTTCGTCGGTGCCACAGACCTCGCATGCTGCACTGTCGGTCACTCCAATTAATGTAGAGTGTGCCTTTGTGAAGGCAACTCCTAACCAAAGCGACAGAGAAGCGAAGCTTAACGTCGAGGAAGTCTGAATGGAGGTCGGAGTTGCAGTGAGGGGTTTAATTGATGCAGTCGTGTAAGTCTTAAGTTTGGCGAGTTCCACTCGGTCAGTGAGAGACTGCGTGCCAGGTGTCGAAGCTGCCTTGCGGCGTCTGTCCTCGAAAGTGGAATTGGAACGCTGGGCTCTTCTTGGTGCGATGTGCGAGCAGCGTTATCTGTGGAATCATTGCCACTGATTCCACAATGACCATGTACCATTGAAAAACAACCGCGTGGCCTTCTTGTTGGACTTGATGGTGAAGTTTCACGGTTTCGTATGTCAGCTGTTCATGACATCCGCGTCGAAGAACTGACTGCGGGCACCGTAATGCCGGTTTTGAGTCTGAAAACACAGTCCATTTTCTAGGTCTTTCAGAATCAATGAATTCCAGTGCACGACGCAGAGCCGTTAGTTCTGCCGCCGTTGAGGTCGTGACATGCGATGTCTTCAACTGCAGTGTTATTCCTCGCGTTGGTATAACCACCGCACCACCAGAACTGGACGACGTAGTGGATCCGTCGGTATAGATGTGCACGTGGTTGCTGTACTTTTCATGCAAGAGGAGTAAGCTCAGTTGTTTTAGAGCAGGGGCCGGTAGCCCGGGAATCGTTATATGTACTTGTGGACGGCTCAAACACCACGGAGTAAACACTGACTTGGTCGCAGGTGCGTACCCTGAAGTAAACGATGCACGATGTGCACTGACAGTAGCGCTAAATGTCGAGCAGGTCCTTTCAGCAGTGAGGCTCGCCAGGTGGTGGGAGGGGGTCCTAGCATAGTGTCTGAGATGCGTACGCATTGTCTCAGCGGTAGTGTGCGTCGTGATTGGGTAATCCTGGCCAACGGCAATGGTTTCAGACGTTGACGCACTGCGTGGTAAGCCAAAACACATATTAAGGGCCTGGGCTTGAATACTCTGAATCGTATGCCGGTTAGTCTTGTAGGTGTTGGATATTGCAGGCAGGCTGCACCGCAGGAATTCAACGAGCAACACCATGTACAGCTGTAACATTGTGTGTATAGATACTCCTCAACTTTTTCCTGCAAGGAACCTAACCTGAACAGGTGACAGATAGCAGTCAGCTGCTTTTTCACGTAATTCACGTGCGGAGTCCAAGACAGGTCTCTGTCAATTACGACTCCCAGGAACCCGTGACTTCTGCTGTATAGTATAAGTTGTCCGTTAATTGATGTGCCGTAAGCAGACATTGGATTGCTGGTAAATGCCACCATTGCGCACTTTCCACATGAAATTTCAAGTCCTTGTTGACGAAGGTAGCAAGATGTCATTGTAGCTGCCTTCTGAAGCCGAGCGCGAAGCTGAAGTCGTGTTACTCCTGATGCCCAAATGCAGATGTCGTCCGCATAGATGGAAAGTCGTACGGTGCTTGGCAGGTTGTCAACTAATCCAATGAGGGTTAGGTTTAAAAGCGTCGGGCTAAGCATTCCGCCTTGAGGCACTCATCGGCTACCGTAATGCTCGGATGTCGGGCCATTTTCTGTGTGCACGTAGAATGATCTTGTGTGTAAGTAGCTGCGCACCCACATATATATCTTACCACGAAGCCCTACGGCTTCTAACGCGCCAAGGATGGCTTCATGGGTGACATTATCGTAAGCTCCTTTAACGTCTAGAAACAGAGCAGCAGATAGTCGTTTACATGCCTTCTGGTGTTGCACAAATGTTATCAAGTCAACAACGTTGTCTGTTGACGAACGGCCACGCCTCAATCCGGCCATAGCGTCTGGGTAGATATTATAGTACTCTAGGTACCATTCCAGACGTGTTAAAATAATTATTTCCATTGTTTTTCCGACACAGCTTGCAAGTGCGATCGGATGGTATGAGGAAATGTCCAAAGGCTACTTGGCAGCTTTGAGAAATGGAATGAGGCGACTTGACTTCCATTCCTGCAGAACCGTACCAGTCTGCCAGGAGTATTTGTATAGGAGCACGAGTGCCTTCCGAGCTTGGTCTCCTAGGTCACACAGGGCACGGTACGTAATGCCGTCAGGTCCTGGCGCTGAAGAACGCCTGCACAAAGCCAGCGCAGCTTCTAGTTCTTCCATAGAAAACGGGCACTCTATGCGGGGATCGCGTGAGAACACTGGGTGGTCGAGCACCCCCGTTCCCGTTCCATCGGAATTTGCCTCGCCAGCAATCTTTCTGCAGAAAGATTCAGCGACGTCAATCTCCCTACATTGTAGATGTAGTGCCAGAGATTTAAACGGGTGGCGCTCACCAAAGTTTGTGCGAAGGCCACGAACAGTCCTCCATATAAGCGATAAAGGTTTTCGCGGATCTGGGACTCGCAAAAGGATACCCATTGTCGGGAAGCCAGCTTGTTCATGTGACGCTGTATTTTCTTTTGTGTTCGTCTAGCCAATGTGAAATCATGAGCGGACTTCGTGCGTCTAGATCTTCGTTCCGCACGACGGCGCATTGCTCGAAGTTTCTCGAGTTCGATGTCGAAATTGGTGCGGGCAGAACTCTTCAAAAGCGAATGCGTGGTTGTTTATATGGCATCCTTTATCATGCCCTCTAGGTTGTAAGAGGTACCGTCACGACAGTAGTCTTTCATGATTATTTTGTATTTAGGCCAATCGGTGCACTGGACGGCTCTGGGGGACTTGGAGATATAGTCAGACCTTCATTCTTCAAATAAGTTGGGATGTGGTCGCTACCTCGCGTTTCTAAATCCGAAAACCAGTGCACTCTTCTCGAAAACGAACGTGCAACGAAGGTAAGGTCCAAGCAGCTACTATACACTGATCCACGCAGATAAGTGGGGCTTCCATCATTTGACAGGCAAAGTTCGCGTTCAGAGGCAAAGGACACCAATGTGCTGCCTCTAGAGATCACTTTGGAGCTTCCCCATAGGTAATGGTGGGCATTAAAGTCCCTAGTGATCACCCACGGCTGTGGAGTCGATGTCAAAATTCCCTGTAAGCGCTCACAATCCAGACGACTTTTAGAGATAAGTAGGCTCCAAGAATTGTGAACGTGAGCTTTTTCTTCTTCACTGTCAAGCAAACGTATTTATTTACTTCGTCAGGAGGTACTGGGTGATGCACATAAGTCAAGTCACGGCGTATAAACACAACAATCTTGCTGCACTCTCCGTGGGTAGAGGACTTAAAGCACTCATACCCGGACAGTCTGATGGGAGCAAACAAGTTGGGCTCGCATATCACAATAATGGGGAATTGGTGCGTAAAGACAAACTGTCTAAAGTCGGACATGCGTGACTTAAGCCCTCTTGCGTTCCACTGAAAGACAGATGCATTCTTGACCTCCTCTTGAAACGACGGCATCTCTCGGGCCGTGGTTTTTCCCTAGAGCCGCAAGCACCGGACTCAGTGTCCAGCGCCTGCAGTGCGCTCTGCGCCGACGGGGTTTTCATGCTACTCAGTAGAACGCGCATAGCGTCCATAAGTGACTTGAACATCGCTATGACTTGGTGATCCTCAGTTGTCGCCGCATCAGCGGTTTGTGAGGTCATCGAGGGCGGCGCGATTTGATGTGACTCCGAGGCAGGTTGTGCTCGTGGAAGGGTAGGTCACTCTTCAGGAGGTGCGAGTCTTGCCCCTTTCTTCGTTTTCGCAGTGTCCGTTTTTGTGGAAGTCGGCGTTGGTATGGTAGCCGCTTTGCCGGAAGATGGTGTATATCGTATTCCAAGCTCCAATTGAGGCTGGTTTTCCGAAGTGCGAATAGTAATCCCTTTACAAAAATATTTTTTATGGCTAGGGATTCTTTGAATGCGAGGTGGTTTCTTCTAATGGACTTCAAGCTCCATTAAGGCTGTACTTCCGAAGCTCGGATGTCGTATCACATGCAGTTAGCCTCCAACTAGGCGAAAAATACCAATTTTTTTCCGACTAGGTGAAGTACCAAATGTCTTCCTGCATAGGAACAACGGAAGTATTGGTTTAATTTCCTGCATTTATCTTGCAGGGGTTCAAGTTCTTGCACGGAAAAACTTTGAGCTATGACTTAGCCTAAAGCTTTTGCTTCATGTAGGATCATTACTACGGTTCTTGTACGCTGCGCTTGAGCACTCGCCTTTATGAAACCTTAATGCCAGGTTGCCAGCCGCGCCAGCATGCAAATGGGCGCAGCCCATGATTTCGCCCGTCAAGAGCCTGAACGTTTGACTATATCGCACAATAGCTGTCGAGCTGCGTTTTATTTATTTTTTCGTATGTGTTAAGAACATTCTGAATGTTATCTTTACGTCTTATCGCGTTGTTTGCATGTACTTTTTTGTGTTCGGCCGTGGTAACCGAGTTCGCGTACGTTCTGTGCATACAAACCTCGCTCGCTTGTTTCGACACCTCGATAGAGTCGTCTTGCAGATGCGATCTTCGTTTGGGCGTTTCGGAGCTGGGGGCCCGCCCGCCTTAATCTGGCGAAGCGTTCCGTGCGCAATAGTATGGGCATGATAATGTACGAGCGGTCCTTTTATCGCACTTCCCATCTTGCCGCCCAACAATAGAAAAAAAAAATGTGAGATTTCGGGGCGGCTTTGTCTGTTGTAGATTCTCCCGTGTGCTGATTTCGACGGCGCTGTTCTTTCACGGTCGCTCATTTCTAAGTGTTTGTTTCCCTTCGAAAGCGGTCGGCTGGAACGGGACCCCCTGTGGGGTGTGTCCATTGAAAAATAAGGCTTACTGGAACGACCCATCGTAAATGCGATAGCATCTTACCTCCGGATTGAGGAGTACAGCGTCTGTCGCGCGTGCAGCGTTGTTTGTGTGGGACTTCGAGTGGACCTGACGTGGTTCCGAAAAAATGAAATTAGGAGTCTGGTAAAACCCTAAGGTATGATGCTACGCGTGGGGCGAATTGAAATTCCGTGTGTGTGTGTTTGCAGTTCGCTGTCGTGCTGGGTAGCTTCGTGTGCCTCCTGATTTTAATCGTACTGGAGGAACTATGGAAGTCGTAACCTACATTTATTTTATTTCCTTCGTTGTACCGCTCACTGCAAGATCTTTTTGCTCAAAACGGCAGGAAAAGCCGACTAAAACGGGCGCTGAACGTATCTGCGAAGAGGGCCGGGATACTGTCAAACTAAATACATTTGAAAAACACACTTCGTCGTGAGACCCTTTGTATACGTTGTATAATGCGCATTGCCTTCAGGCCTTTTTCTGGATCAACTGGAAAGCGATTACCTCAGGCAGTGATCCTGGAATTCGGACGCATGCGGAACATACGTGCAGGGAATCTGGCTGGAATAATAATTACACCACGTCCGTACAGGAAGTGGTATAATTGTATTCTCGCCGTTACCTTTCGGAACAGTTTATCGCGTATAAAGCGTTTGTGTCGTCAGATAAGAATGTGCTACCTTGAACATCTAACCGTGGAACTTCAATAATAAAAAAAGACTTTCTTGTTTACCTTCGTAACATATTAGTCGGTAATATGAACCGATTTGCATAGCGATCTATCAGCTTCCTTCGGGTTACAAGATGATATCGCTGCCTTGGGAAAACGAAGTGGGTATTTTTTAGTTGTAACAGGTTCCACACCGATTGACCCGCTGCGGTATCCCGATGATAATTGACTGTGTGAGTGATTTATTGTTCAGAGAGGGGCGGGTGTGATCTTGTGGCGCTTCCTTTCTAGGTAACGTTGAAGCTTCATCTTATTCACTTTTCGTCAGATAATCCCCCTCCCTATGCAGATTGGCATGCGGACAATGCTATGGACGCCGGGAAACATCTCTCTGCCTTCCAATAAGAAGCTTCCCACTCTTTATATCCCTGCAGATTTCGTTTGCGAAATTTTGTACTCATCGGTTGCATGCAAAAGCTTACCCTTATAACGCTCGGAAGTTACATTTGTTCAAAATGATGTGCCGATAGAAACGCGTAGTCTTCGCCAATGAAGTTAGCCAGGGCTCGGTTTTTGTATGCTATTAAAGAAAACTATCAGGATGATTACGACCCGCCGGGGTTGCTCAGTCAGCTAAGGCGTTGCGCTGCTGAGCACGAGGTCGCGGGATCGAATCCCGGCCGCGGCGGCCGCATCTCGATGGAGGCGAAATGCGAAAGCGCCCGTGTGCTTGCGTTGTAGTGCGCGTTAAAGAACCCCAGGTGGTCAAAATTTATCCGGAGCCCTCCACTACGGCGTGCCTCGTAATCAGAACTCGTTTTGGCACGGAAGACCCCAGAAAAGAAGACAGGGTGATTACGAGTGTGTAACACGAATGTTGAGGCGTTAGCTGTGGTGTGGACATGTGTTAACTGTGGTCCCGCTGCTTCCGTGACATTTCAGTCGTATGGTCGTAAAGGATGTTTTATAGCGTTCTCGTTTTAACTGCTATGCTCCTCTCCGATGTTCGATAACTCGCCGGCTTTCCAAGCGTACACTGGCGCAGCCGAAGGCGCTATGACGACGACGGCACGATGACGATGAGTGTATGACGACGATGTGGTGATGACGTCTACGTAGGACGACGGTGTCATGACGAAGATGGCGCATCGATCGACGACTGTATGATGACGATGGCGTGACGAAGATGTGCGCATATCTTGTGGCACATACCCACGGGAACTGTATAGACTGCACAGTTTCCGGTATCGGTCCACCACTGCGGACGGCTCCAGCGGCGCAAAACGGCAACGAGCTCAAAAATTCCAACGCTCTCATATTGAAGTGTTTTCAGAATGAATCGTCACAGCCGTGGTTATATCAGCCGTCGCTTTTTTTTTTTTCCAACCACTTCCCGGCCACTTCCAAGTGACAATAGCGGTTTGCCGCTGATCACGATGTCGTGGGTTCGAATGCCGCCCTCGGCAGCCGCATTTCAATAGGAGAACGCGAAAACGCTTCCGTACTGGTTTGAGAGCTCCCCTTGGCGACCTGTCCCTCCCATCTGTTGCTTTGGGAGACGGTAAAGCACGCGTTTCTTTCCTGTCTCACTCACACGCTTTGCTTTCAAACGGGGCCCGGCCGCACCAAGCCAAGGGAATCGGGGTCGCGTCATGCGTGTAATACGGCGGCGTCCAGCCTCGCAAGGAGTGGCCGGCAGGATGTGTGATTTACTCCTTTCACGCCGCGATGGCAGCCCCTGTGTGCGTGGGCGTCTTCAGCGTTGGCCCGCAGAGTGTGGCGCTGGCAGCAGCGTTGGCTGTTATGCTTCGCTGATCGACGGCCGATTGTTTCCCCGTTCTGGCGTGTTGTCCCGAGCTAGGCGACGTCTCTCGCGCCTTCGAACGAGAGAAAGGAGCTGCGGGAAGTGCAAATATGTTTTTTTTTTTAAGTGCGAAGCATTTCTTGGCGAACATTTGCCACTTTGAGAGTATCTATCTATCTAGGCGAATACGTCTTGGTGCTCTCGTGGTCGCTTCGTTAACTTGGTATGTACCAAAATTGACATAGTGGGACAAGAGTGTATGACGAACATAAATGATAGGTCATGACGTGAAAGCCATGATATGTGCGTCATGGAGGTCGTGAAACAGCCGCCTACGTCTTGGTGCTCTCGTAGTCGTTTCGTTAACTCGGTAGGCTTCCCGCACACTGCTTCGCATAACATAGATTCTCACAGGGCGTGAGATCTGCCTGCTTTTTACAGTCGTAGCTTGTCTAGCCTGAACGTCCGTGTCTGTTCGCAGAAACTATCATCATCAGCAATGGCTCGAGCATCGTCGTCTTCTTCCACAGCTGGCTCCGTTGCCGCTCATCATACCAGCGTAGCATTTCACTTTTCTGTCGTCGTAATGGGGAGGCCGCGTTTACGGTGCTATGAGCCATTGCTTAAGGGGGTATGAGCCATTCATTGTCTTACGCGACGGAGAGATTTATATTTCGAAGCAATTTAATTTTGAAGAATCGCAAGCGGCAATGGGCTGGCGGATGCTGCTAACTACGCCGCCGCGCAAAGCTCGAGACATCGAACGCAAGCGTTTGTGGTTCGACAACAACTTGTCCCTGATCAGTGTGATCCGCGAACAGCGACGCAGTGCCTTGGAAGTGTTTAATGTTGGTCTTTATTTATCCCTTAGAAATTACTCCAGTGTGCGATCACAGTTCTTCTCGATATCAAGACGTCTCTTTTGCTTTTGTGCAGCCTTTGAGGTAGCCCTATACATACTGCTTATGCAGCCTTTTTGAATACCTCATTCTGGAGGAAACGGCCGTATAAGTTTTCTTTTACTTATATTAGATAATCAGCGTTTTTTATGTGCGCTTCATTGTGAGCTTGTTCTAGTAAAAACTGATCGATTAATGTTATCTTGTTGTTGTCTATCTTTTGATTCTTCGCAGGCGAGACGAAGGCCAGAAGCAGGCGTAACCCCCTTCTCTCATCCAAGCAACTGCGCTCATCTCTCTCATCAGCGCACGACGACGTCAGAGGAGCGACGCCATGACTGAAGCCCGGACCAATAGGCGGAGGCCAGCAGTGCCCGTGTGCCAACTGGAAACCACGTAAAGGGGGGAGGCGCAGCTTGACTAGTGACGTCACCAACCACTCATCGAGCGCCATCTATCGAGCAGGATTACCAATGTCTAGTGGCGGACCCATTGTGAGGACGGCGTACTCGTCCAACGGCGGCGCCGCTTCTGCGGCTAGGAAAGGCGTGCGCAGTGCCGGCGCCGTCAGGACTGGCCATGGCGTCTCCGGCGGTGGGGGCTACCCCCCCTGGCGGAGGGTCAGCGGCGACTTCTGCCTCGACCTCACCAGGGAGGACAGGCACGTCGCAGAAACGGTGCGTGCAGCCTCTGATATCTATCTATATATCTACCTATCTATCTATCTATCTATCTATCTATCTATCTATCTATCTATCTCTATCTATCTATCTATCCATCTAAATTAAAAGTACAGGCGCACCTTCAAGACTGTTGATAAAGGTCGGACCCCGGCCAAAACGTCGAAATTAAATGTTTTTGTTTTTCTACGTGCGCCTGCACTTCTTTTAATTTATTAAACACCGGATCCGAAGAACTACTTCCTTCACAAATATATTGTATATACAGTGGGTCCCAACTATCATACATCAAGATATAAAAATATGCAAATGCAACGTAGCTGGACAGAACCAAGGTAATGTTGTTTGCAGTCGCTTGGAGGTACTCAGATTATTTTTAGGGGCGAAGCTGCTTAGGGTGTGGGTCTGTCCCTCCTCTGTAGTATGTAGTAGTAGTAGGTAGCCACGTCTACTTTTATGAAAAAAAAAATCCGAAAGTTGTTTCCGTAGCGCGGAATCGAACCAGGGACCCCTCGCTTCCGAACGCGCGGCGCTAACCACTACGCCACGAAGCTTTTTTTTTTTCTTTATTGCCTGGCTTTGACACACAACATTTCACAAAAGCAACAGTACAATATACAATTACAATATAGAGTAGGGGAAGGCGTATTCCACCACCATCGTGCTGGCTGCGTCTATTTAGAACTCGCGCAGATCCACAAGCAGCTCTACTCTTGAGAGCCACTCGGGGGGTTCCGCTAATGCCTTATTGATTTCAACAAACCAGTGCATGCTCTCACGAAAATAAATTCGTGCAGGCCGTGCATCTTTATCAACGTAGTATCCTGCCATTCTGGACCGCCAAATACACTGGAGGCCTATAAGCATAATTAAATCAAAAGGCGCCCCATCCTCGTTATCTACGCTTAAGTACCGAATGCCATACGGGTCAAGTGGAAATTCTTTCCGTACTGTTCTCTGTAAGACATCCCAAAAATAAACGCCTTCCCAACAGTGTAAAAAAACATGATCGATTGTCTCTGGCTGCTTGCAAATTAAACAGTGTGTTCCCTAAGGTAAAAACAATTCCTTTCCCTCCAAAAACTTTTTAACTGGTAATGTTCCGGTGTGTAATTTAAAAAAGAAAGTTTTCATTCCTGGCGGCACCTGCATTTTTTTAACTCTCTTTAAAACATCACTGCCTGGGCCTCCGCTGTACACGGACCTGTACAAGGGCACTGGGAAAACAATGTCACACAAAGCACAATACAGTTTTTTTTTCGTTTCACACTGAATAGGTAATCATTCGAAAACCGCGTTGTTAGAAATCTTACACTCGATACGATTTCTTTGTAGAAACCACGAATCCCTCCCGAAAGCTCTTCGGTTGAAACAACGTACTCGGGCAGCCGTCGGCTTAGCTTCATTTGGCATACAGTACGCAGAAACGGGTCTGTGGCGTCCCGAAAAAACAAGAAGCGGTTTACCAACTGCCGCACTACGCCACGAAGCGCACATGGACACACGCACCACGATGACAATAAATACCCAACATTAACGAAAAACTGCGCGTTTCTAACGCGTTTGTGCTAGCGCGTTACGGCCCGTGTAAGAAGCTGGTGTAAGACGCTGTGGCCTATCCGCCTTACCCCCGTATTCATAAACGCTCCTCGACTTGAACTTCACTTGCCACCCCCTTGGGCAGCGCGTTCGAAACGCGTTGAAGGCGGTGGCAAGTCAAGTTCAAGTCGAGGAGCGTTTATGAATACGGGGGTTATACTCTCGCAGCAGTCATGTGATGGCGTCGGCAAACGCGGTGCACGTTCCGGCATGTGTAAACGGCTGCGTAAGACGCTGTGGCCTCTCCCCCTTACTAGAGAGTACTGCACGTTTCTAACGTGTTTGTGCTAGCGTCCCCCTTAAGCGGGAGATGGTGCAATTATAATGAAAGGCGCTGTTATAAAATAGGAATGACGTCACATTTGGCGCGTGTCATTGGTGGAAGTCAATCGTTCGATTTAGTGCGGCGAGACTGGGCGAATTACACGGAAGATTCACGGTTTACTGGTGATTCCCTCCGGAGCTTTGCCCACTCATCATCATTCACCCCGTGGATATGCGGTGTTTTTTTCATTGCGCCAAATTACATAATTTGTCTTAATTAATCCACTTCTCAAATATCATAATTAGATGAAGAGTGTCAATGAGAAAATTGTAGACCAACATGAAAAACTCCCGATACAGCTTTCTTTTGCTCGAAACGTTCGGCATAGAAGTGTTTTTTTTTTTTTTTTTTTTTTTTTTTTTTTTCGAGCGTGGAAGAAGCCCGCGAATACACGCAAAGTGGCTCGAGTGGCCGGTCGCGCGGCAATTTTGCGTGTATTTGCGGGCTTCTTTCATGCTCGAAAAAACACTTTTATGCCGCACGGTTTCTGATAGACCTTTCCATCGAGGCGCAAGGTCAGTGCAGGCTGCCGCTGTTCCCAGTGCTCATGAGCAGCTGCGGTTGATGAGGGCTCGAAATTGTGCAGGGTCCATTATGGCGATTGAGCGAGTGTTGTCTATATGTAGTCGAGAGATAGTTGTAAACGACGCCTGGCCTTAGAGATTTGTGTTCGATTAATACCTACGTAGACTTAACCTGCACTTCGATCGGTAATCTACTGGGTACGTCTAGACAAAAGCAACCTGGGAGCATTGCTCCGGAGGTAGTCTGCACATTCCCTTTGTAGGCCTTCTTTTGATTCCGTGACAAGCTTAATCTAAGCTGGCATTAAGCTGGTTAGGCAATCCATGTTTCGCGGAGTGAAAGGTCGATTGGCCACTCGCGGTCGGATGGCTGGTTGAATGGCCACGTGCGAGCCACTTTCCTTCTTCTTATTATTTTTTTTTTGGGGGGGGGGGGCGAAATAAAACCGCGTCAGTATCAGAAGAGTGGCGGATGTCCCTCGTTCATATTCCATTATCTTGCAAGGGTGTGTAGCGTGGAACGAAAGCAGGGTGACAGGGACGGGGTCAAGCGGTGACCTCCAACTAAGGATTATAGTGAAAATACGGCGGTTTTTACAGGATACCTTAAAGCAGTAGAGCAAGAAATTTAGATATAAAACCAGCGCTTGAAGCAACGAAACGTAAACAAATCGGTGTGGGACAGTAGCAAAATGCGAGAACAAACAAGAGAAATAAAGACACAAGTGCAGGCAAAAAAAAAAAAAAAATCTTGACCACAGTGCCTTCCGAAAACGCAGTTCTTCCATCACTGTCCAACCAGAACCTGCAACTTCCAAGTCAGGTTTTTTTCCAGATAGGCACAGGGATGGCTTACGTAAGTAAACGTGCGCGCTGTTCTCTTCATTCGGTGCTCGTTCTTAGGCCTAAGCTTCCGCAGTCCGACAGGGTCTGAAATGCGGAAACAGTCGGGTCCTCTCTAAGTAAACTACGTACAGCAGTACGGGATAGGCAGGAAGCAGAGCTCACAATCGACGCGATTTCCTCGCAGGTGAAGCCCCGCTGCAATAGTGCGACGGCCGCGCACCGGGCCCGGGACGTAGACGAGTTCTACCTGCGGGTCACCAAGCGCCAGGAGGAGCACCTCATCCCCCTCAAGGAAGACCTCGCAGACTGGCTCAACAAGTCGCTCGGTAAGTGCTTGCCGGCATGCATTGCGTGCTTTCCGCATAAGATTGGCCTTGCGCGCCCTTACAGAGCTTTAGCTTAGGGGACGCAAGCGGCTCGCGTACGCAAGAACTAGGGGCCACGGTACTGCGCATACCCTAAGAGAGTACAGTAATAGAAAGTTTTAGATTAGGGGATGCAAGCAGCTGGCGCGCGCAAGAACTAGGGACTACGGTATCGCGCATGCGCAGACCGTGGCCAGTACAGTAATAGAGAATTTTAGATTAGAGGACGCAGGCGGCTTGCGTACGTAGAAACTAAGGGCCAGGGTGCTGCGCGTGTGTAGAGAGTGTAGATTGCGGCTGCAGTACTCTTTCTCGAAAACTGTGACTACCACTTCATCCGCTTCTCTTATAGATAAGTTTGATTCACACTACTGGCTTGATATTTCGTCTGTGTCCTTCCACACGTAACAATATAAAGCGACGGTCTCAGACCCACCAGTGGCGCATTCGTGCTGCCCGTTGGTCTTCCCTGGAACAAGGCGTGAAAGTGCGGGCGCGGACTCGTGTACCGGATAGTTTGTGACGTGGTTGATTACATCTGTGTTTCGCATCGGCTGCGCTTGTTGTCGAGAACGGGCGCTGATCTCTACGTGCTGGCCTTGTGGATACTGCATTGGAACGCTTTGCACTGTTCAGCTCTCGACACTCATCGCTTTGTGCTGCTGGGGCAAGGTCAGTGACCTTGGTCATTCTTGTTATTGCCGAATAAAATTGAGCTTTTCAGATAGATACGAGTGTCACAACGTTGCTGTCAAATTATTTTTATTCCCCGGGCCGGACCTGGCGTATGTAGGTATCCCACCATTACGAGTAGGTTCGTTAACATAAACCGAATGAGAGTGGGTCGAATCGGACCTACACCGACCCAACGGCGTTTACGTGCATTTTTGTCGAGCGAATCGAGCGCGTCAATCAAGAGCTTCGCTTGCATGAATTCGACGACCCATTTTTGGTCCGACAAGCCAACGCGACCCGACTTCAGCGTGTTCACGCAAACGTAGCTTTAGAGAACTGACCCAATTCGACCCGACGTTCCCTCGGCCCGACCCCCAATCTTGCCTCTTTACTCTTTTCTTTATACCCTCTTCGATGCCCCTGTGGCGTATCTTGGGAGTGCTTTGTCTCAAGTGCCCTGGAACGCTTCTGATCGTTGATAATTCTTCTCTTGCTACGAATAGAACCGGCTTTATCGGTCACTCCAATATGTGACGTCATAGCTAGCACGCGAGTACCTACAGGACTGTAGTTGTATAGCTGTGACGCAAGCTCCAGCATATTGATGAAGTAGCGCTCTCAAAACAGGCAAGTTCTTGCACACATGAAAAAGGACATACACAGACACTGGACTGAAACTCCTGCTTTAAAGCTCGAAGACCCGTCTTTGACAAAGACACAAATAGACAAGGATGACATTTTTTTTTAGGTTCCCTTTCTAGATATAATCAAAATCCCAGGTAGCGGCACGCTTTTTTCAGAGAATGATACTGAACGATCCAGCATATGCCACGGCCCTGGCTTAGTGAGACAATACACCTTCGAGATCGCTGCACTCCATATCAGAAGCCATTCCTCCTCTCGCGCTTGGAGCACCTCGTTTCGAACTCCATTGCCACTTTTTTTTTCTTTGTTTCCTGTCGTCGTCAGCGGTTCGGTAACACGGCCCGACTGTAAACGTGCTGCTCGGCGTGCCCCGGTTCACAGACCGTTGATTGCGGCGCCGCGTTCTTCGTCCGTTTCGAAACCGCTACGTGCGCGCTTGTGTCGCCTCTCCGTCGCGCGTGTGCAACGTGTCGTCGTCGTCTCGCTGAAAATCGTCGAGCCACTCGCCACACGGGGGTGTGCTTTTTCTACGCCTGTTTTCCCGCGCATTGCGTGCGATGTCGCGTAACTACGGCAGCGGTGGGAGAGGAGGAAGGGAGCGTATGCGTTGGCGTCCGTGCACGCTCTGCTTTCGGTGGATTTCGAGAGGCGGCGACGGCTCCTCGAACGCGCCTTCGCTCTCCCACGTCTCTCGTCACCGCTGCCGAGGCAAAACAAACACTGTGGGAAGGGCGTCGTTGCGATGGCGGGCAGGTAACAAACAGTTTGAAGCCGTGCTGTTTCTTGTGCGGTTGTGTTGCGTTTCACGCGGTTGTCTAGGATGGTTGTGCAAATTAAGTATCCTCGGTGTCAAAAACAGGTTTGCTTACTTTTATTTGTTTATTTAGTATGTACTGCAATGCATGTACCATCGAATAAGCATGGGGTAAACGTATAATACAATAAAGGACAACAATATCGATGAAGCAAATACAAATCCAGGTGGTAAATTTAAGTAAATAAGAATGCCATAATGTTTGGGAGAAGTTTGCCTACACCTGTAACTTTAGTGAACGTTTTTACATCACCCTTCTGCTGCTGTAAACATGGACATCTTTTGAACGCTTTAAATGTTGACTTTTTATGCAGGGAAAGAGTATCTTTCATTTCTTTCTCGGCTTCGTTTCGACCTGGACACAATCCACACGATTACTTGTGGCAGTCTGAGGACTTTTGGAATAGCCGCTAATTCATGCACGGGAATCCCGCGAAGCTGTTTTCCTGTGAATGACTGCTTTCGGCTGCACAACACACGTGTTTGGTTGCTGGAATCAAGCGAAACTGCGCTGTCTGCTTGTTAAACGTGGCAGGTCGCGCAGCAGGCTCTGTAAGCAATGCTGAAGACAGTACAAAAGAGAGGAGCATGTGTGATCTTGACGCAAGTGTTGACTGGCAACACACGGCCCCTTTGTGTCACGCTTATACTGAACTAGATACTATACTCACGCTTAACGACGTTCACCCGGTCTCTGTCAGTTTCGTCTGCAGACGATATGTGCCAGAAAGTCAGGGCAATCCGGAGCCGTATCCTGGAACCGTATTTTAACACTTTCACTTTAGCTTTAGCATGGTGTACGAGTATAATCCCCCGGAGCGATGTCTGCATGGAACGACTGTCATCGTGCCCACTGGCTTAGCCAATCAGCGTTCGCGAAAGTGATATCCCTGTAAGTGATCGATTCAGATCGCTGCCGCAGCATTTGTTAAGCACTGTGAAGTCGAAGAAAAGAAGCAAGAAAAGGAAATGTTTTCCTGAATCACATTTTGCCTGTATCTTTTATACGCTGCTGGCGATGAGGTCTAGGTACCTCTTGCAACATGCCTGCGGTGCGATTCGGCGAAGATAGGCGGCGTCTTGCATATTCGCGGGCTTAATCAGTGATCCGGGGTATCGTGCGAATCCGAAGCTTCTTTTTATTATGATATGCGTTGACAGGAGAGGTGGCGCCTTTAGGTCTCACCGCCTATTACTCGTCGCAAGACAAACACAAAAATGAAAGCACGGAAGAACACTGGAGGCAGCAAAGTTTTGCACTCTGGTCAAGGGAGGCACAAAGGATATACCAAGGACACGCAGAGACGTGCTCTTTTCTGCAAACAACTGGAAGTACTCAAGATAAACTCGCTAAAAAAACTTAAATTATGGGGTTTTACGTGCCAAAACCAGTTCTGATTATGAGGCACGCCGTAGTGGGGTACTCCGGAAACTTTGACCACCTGGGGTTCTTTAACGTGCACCTAAGTCTAAGTACACAGGTGTTTTCGCATTTCGCCCCCATCGAAATGCGCCCGCCGTGGCCGGGATTCGATCCCACGACCTCGTGCTCAGCAGCCCAACACCATAGCCACTGAGCAACCACGGCGGGTATATAAACGGGCTCAAGGAATCAATTTTGCATTTCAGTGGACCAACGAACCTGCACATCACTGCATAGCCACATCGCATAAGACGTAACTGCATATAAGGAATCCGTAAACGTGCGCGTTTTCTGTAGTGCATATTGTCACGGGGTAGTGTAATCAGAGTAATCGCGGGTGCCCGCGTGTCTTCCAGATAGGTGCTACACAATTCGGGTCACGTATACAATCGGATTACACAAGCATGAGTGACAACAGACGATAGGATAGAACCATCGCTAACATTCGATCAACTTCTCATATACATGCAGGCGCGTCCTGCGCTCAGCGATAACTTTAACTTGTTAGTCCATGGCTGAAATGCGGTCCCCGAGAACTTAGAGGATGCTTAAGCTTCGCCTTTAATAGTGGAACCCGATAGCATTCAAAGATTCCTGGCTGCCTTATCAGGCTTTCCGGCAACTGAATTATGTTTTCTCGTATATACAAATTACAATCCGACGCTGTGACGTTGTATGGTTAAGTCGTACTTTACGATTTTTCTGACGGATTTCACTTTGAGAAATTCAATTTTGTTTACTAACGCCTTGCGCCACGCGGACGGCCTGCGCGGTCGGGTTGGTTGGGGATGATTTTGTAGCGTTATCTACACTGGCCTAGCCAAGCCCGTTTCGCGCGGCACATCAAGAGCCGTGCTGCGCATGCGCAAGGATCAGTGATGTCACACGGCTTGCGCACCGGAGCCATCTCGCGGCCGCGCGCGGCTCACCGGCGCCGGTCTGCGCATTCCAGAGGAGTGACGTCGTAGCCGTGGTAGACGCACTGGCGCCGGCGCGCGCTCGCTGTGCAGTCGCCGTGTGACACTGCGCTGGAGCCGCTGCGCTTCTGACTGGCGTTTGCCAGTGTGGTATAGCCATGGAGAAGGAGAGCGCAAATGCTGCTCAACAGCGCAGAAGAACGGAGAAGCTTGACTCATCGGATCCCGAAGTAGTTGCCTGGCAATTAGCGGTTGAGCGTAGGAGGAATGAACAGAAGAAGGCTATATACATGTGCCACATAATTCCGCCATCAACGCCGGAGTTTCTGCGACAATGGGCCCTTAACGCTATCGCGTTATACAAGGACACGTGTCAATGTTGATTGACTGTGGCGCAGTGGACGGGACACCGGCGCGTGTCTTGACTGCTGCTGCTCGCGAACAGCGCTCGCTTGATGGCGCTTGTCGTCGCTGTCTCGTACTCGCGAAACGTGTCGAGGAAGGACGCGTACACGTTTTATCGCGTCGTCGTCGTCGTTCTTCCTATATATATGAACCGACGACGCCGCCTGCCCCGAAGGCCTTTTCCTCTCTCCCGAGCTGTTCGTGCGTCGAGGGGATGTTGTGTTTCTATTTTGGGGCTCGCTGCGCTACTCAGCCGCTCATCATCGTTCGCTGATCGCTACATTGTGTATCCTCTCACTAAAGTTGTTTCTCTCTCTCTCACTCAACTTCTGTTCATATTGGCGTGGTCTGTATCGCGGGTGTCCCTCAACGCGCGCTGGCCGATACTTCGACTCACCAATTTCTCAGTGCATTCATTTTTCTTGCGCTAAGTATATTGTAGGACGCAGAAGGGACGGAACGAACACTGGATATGAAGCGAACACGAATCGGACACGGTGGAGCGCGAACTGGTTTATTGTCAGATCAAACCACAGTTTTTCAAAAGCACACTTCGTGTCCGCTTCGTACCCAGTGTTCGTCTCGTCCCTGTTGCGTCCTACAGTACTTAGCGCAACAAAAATGAATGCGCACAAACGTTAGAACGTGCAGTACTCTCTAGCAAGGGGGAGCGGCCACAGCGTCTTACACCAGCTTCTTACACATGCCAGAACGTGCACCGCGTTTGCCGACGCCATCACATGACTGCTGAGAGAGTATGCCCCCCGTATTCATAAACGCTCCTCGACTTGAACTTGACTTGCCACCGCTTTGGGCAGCGCGTTCGAAACGCGTTGAAGGTAAGGCGGAGAGGCCACAGCGTCTTACACCAGCTTCTTACACGGGCCGTAACGCGCTAGACGCGCTAGCACAAACGCGTTAGAAACGCGCTAGAAACGCGGCCTTTCGTTAATGTTGGGTATTTATTGCCATCGTGGTGCGTGTGTCCATGTCCGCTTCGTGGCGTAGTGGGCTAACGCCGCGCGCTCGGAAGCGAGGGGTCCCTGGTTCGATTCCGCACTACGGACACAACTTCGGAATTTTTTTTCTCATTTTTCTCAGACTGGTTACACACTACTGGTTACACACTACTACTACGACGACGGGGATAGCCCAGTTCATAGTGCAGCACGGCTCAAAAGTACGGGTTCGCGTCGGCCATACACGGATGAGAAAGTAGCGCTGTGTTCTAACCCGCGTGGTGCGGTGCTGGTTGATGTGAAGTATCATGGATCGATTAGTGGCGCACTGTGGGAAAGCCATCCTTCCTTGGAGACGTGCTGCTGCAACCTAATTGGATGGCTCAGCAGGGCCGTCTTTTGCTGCACCGCGTTAGTAGTATGCTGGTGAGACGCAGTTCGCGAATGGGTTCCCAAATGTGGGCTGCGTCACCTCAGTCAGCTCTGGCTGTCAGCTCTCGTGGACATTTCTATGCAGCGGTGAAGGGGAAAGCTACATGGTTTGAAGCTTCTGCTTATGCGTAGAATTGCAGTTTTGTTCGGGTTACTTGAACATCGCTCGCAGCTTCGCTCCCACGGACTTCTTTTTTTTTTAATATTACGAGTGTTTTATGTGTATAGTATTGTAATCTTATCGAGTGGTGATAGAGCTATTTATTGCAAAACATTCTCTTCTTTTTGCTGCTTTGGTGAGAGAAATAAAGCGCCGCATGAATGCGGCCTTGTTTGTGACGTGTTGTTGTTTTTTATTTTTTTTTTCGGGGCGTCCACGTTAGGCCTAGTATTCCTGTAAATGCTCCCGTAGCCGTGCAGGAACAGCACTTTGGCATAGCTCTACTCATGATGCAGTGCACTTCTTTTGTCGTTCAAACTTTGTGGTCAAGGCCAGATGACAGAAAACGAGTACCTGTTACACTATTTCTTCGTGATTGAAAGCAGCTCAGAGACTGTTAACCAGTCAGAAGGGGCTCCTCTATATTTGCACACGGCACGCACACTCCTGCAGTTAGTCGCCTGAGGGACGAAAGCGCCCTTTTTAGGACTAACTGTCCAGTTACTCCCGTTTTCCTCGGCATACTTCTTAGAGTGTAAGGTGCCGGGAATGCCGGAGTATTGAGTAGTGGACGGGTTGGTGCGATTGTGAAACTGGGTACGACAGAAAAAAAAAAAACGGAAGGACACGCGCTCTCACAAGTGACGTTTGTTGAGGTACAAGCAAAAAGAAATAAGTCAATGAAAACTACCAGTAGAAGGCCCCCTGTGAAACTTCAGATTTATGACATGAACAAGAAGTGAAATAAATATCCCTAAACTTGTTTTTCTTGTTATCATATGTGAGCTCAAACCAAGATTTTACTTGGAACAAATATTTCTACTTTGAGCTCTATCCTATTTGGCGCCCCTACAGTTAGCGTTCGTCGTCCTAGTTTAATTTGCGCCGTAAAGTTTGGGTGAATTATTAATCGATGTACCAACCAGCACCAACCAAGATTTTACTTGCACTAGACGTTCGGTGGTTTGCCTCCTTCCTTCCTTTGTTTCTTTTTTTTTTTTTTTTCGAAACTAAGTCTGCTGCTTCTCGCTTGTCGCCTTCCATTCTCGCCCAGCGTTTTGTGCGCCTGAGATCACAACGCGTCTGTTCTCTCTTCTTACCTATCCTCACTAATGTTCAGAAAAAAAAAAGGCGTAAAAGAAAGTTTATGCTACGAGCCGGCGTACGGAGCATGTACGCTAGCGCCCACCACGCCCACTCCATATCTTATTGATGAGTGGGAAAGGAGGAGGGGAGGGGGTGGGGCTTGCCCGGAATTCTGTCACTCGTGTCGTCGCACCGCGGAACACCGATCTCGCTGTGCGACGTGAGAGGGGACGGGCAGATATGCGTAGCCGTCTAGTAATTTGCGTTACGAGCGACCGCTGGCGCGTCGTTGGTGAAGGCGTTGCCGGCCGCGGAAGATCGCGACGTGCGGTGTTCCCAGACGCGGCGAGTCTGCGCGGACTCTGAAAAGGGAAGCAAGGGCATGGGGGAGAGGGATCGAGAAAGGGCGGCGTCGCCAAAGGAGGGTGAGCATCGCGTCTCAGCAGTACTGTGCAGTAGCGCCTTATTAACGCGGTCTATGACGCACAGCCGGTCGTCACTAGTTATGTACCGAAGCAGTGATGTGTAGCTGTCAAAACAGGGAGCTGTTTATATTTGTACCATTTGCTATTGGGGAACCATGTTACACTGTTTAGGTATTTGAGTCGAGGTTGACCCCAAATCACGTACGCAAGCAATAAATCTTATGCGGACAGGAATCGTGACTGTTCATCTGTGTGCCCGTAAACATTCTGTTCCATTGAGCGAGCAAGGAAGCTGTACCCGAAAGTGTCAGTGCAGCAGTCCTGGCGCGACGCCACAAGCCCAGAAACTCTGTCCAGCCTGGGTGCGCTTTGGCAGAGAGCTCAGCGGTTGCTGCAGTGTGTGCAAGCAATAAAGTTGCGTGCACTAGGGCGCTAGGTAGGTGGGTTTATCTGAAAATGTTTAAGTGGGAAGCTAAGTATCATGCATGGTACTTAGCTCCCTGCTGGTCGCAGTGTACGGGCAAAGAGGGGCACGATGCCTAAGACCTAAGGGTACTCGTGCTAGAGCTGTGAGGCGTCAGGGCTTAGACTCCCGGATGCTTCCCTCTGAACACCCAAGAGACGGCGCCTCGTATTCGAGTCGTTATACGTTTTTCTACGTAACGCAAAACCGGTCGATAATTTTTTGAGCCGGCTTCCTCCCTTTCCCCGCCCTGGTGGATCCACTTCCTTGGGGCGGAAGCTTTATTATTATTATTATTTGATTTAAATAAACGTTTGAAGAACAGGCTAGACAAGCGCATTACCTTCTCGGCAGGGCCATATGCCTTATAAGTTGTGGGGATTGCCGCGATGCCGCCGATTGTCAATCTGAATGATTGATCAGCAGCCACCGCCATGCTACGATGGTACAACGATGACGAAGGCAGATAGGTCACGTGCCTTTATGCGCACCATGAAGCAAGCGTGCCCTAGGCTTCATAAGCCATTGCCAAGAAGGATCAGCGAGGAAGACTGCTTCGTGCCATTACGGTAAGCTCCGTAATGGCCCGAAGCAGCACTCAACCTTGTCAATGCCCGCGTGCAAAGAAGCCAGTCGCTTCAAAGTATGGTATATGGTGAAAGGCAGAAAGTGTCATTCCACCCGAATTGTAGCCCGAAGCTACAAAGCAAACCCATATGTTTTTGAATAATTCTGCGAATGACCTACTCTTGGTTATTTTTCTTCTCTCTCCTTCTTATCCATTATTCCCCTTTCCCTCTCCCCAAGCGTAGGGTAGCCAACCGGGAACGTCCTCGGTTAACCTCCCTCCTTTCCCTCTTCGTTTCTCTCTCTGAATTTCGTCCTCAAAGCAGTGACCCAAAGACACATTTGTACGGAAAACACAGACGCTTGACGCCACGGAAATGAGCGAAGCTAATTGGCTGGCGCACCTATGCAAATTATTTTTGATTTGGACGGCGTATCTATAACATTTTTGTTCTTTGGTTGTCACCGGCTATAGTTCGACTGTTCAACATAAAATGTTACGTATGGCGGCGCGAAAGTGTAACCAATTCGAGAAGTCTATTCCGGATCTCGGAGGACTGCTCACGCGGGGTTTATTTGGCATAATGTGATTCCGACTTTATACGCAATGCCTCACGACTTCAAGTGTACCAGAGAACTGGAAGAATGCCAACATTATACCAATCCATAAGAAGAAAGAATTATAGACCCATTAGCTTACTTTCAGTATTGTATAAAATATTCACCTAGATAATTTCCAATACAATCAGAGCGATACTTGACTTCAGTCAACCAGCAGGCTGGCTTCAGGAAGGGATATTCTACAACGGATCACATACATGTCATCAATAAGGTAATCGGGAAAGCTGCGGAGAACAATCAGCCTCTGTATATGGCTTTCATAGATTATGAAAAGGCATTTGATTCAGTAGAGATACCAGCAATCATAGAGACATTGCGTAATCTAGGAGTACAGGATACATACGTGAACATCTTGGGAAATATCTACAAATATTCCACAGCTACCTTGGTTCGATCTCCACAACAAAACTAGAAAGTTACCTATCAAGAAAGGGGTCAGGCAAGCAGACGCAATCTCTCCAATGCTATTCACTGCATGCTTAGAAGTATTCAAGCTCTGAAACTGGGAAGGCTTAGGAGTGAGGATCAACGGCGAATATCTCAGCAACCTTCGGTTTGCAGATGACATTGTCCTATTCAGCAACAATGGAGACGAATTACAGCAAACGATTGAGGACCTTAGCCGAGAAAGTGTAAGAGTTGGGTTGAAGAGTAATATGCAAAATACAAGGATAATGTTCAATAGCCTGGCAAGGGAACAAGAATTCAGGATTGCCAGTCAGCCTCTAGAGTCTGTAAAGGAGTACGTTTATCTAGGTCAATTACTCACAGGGGACCCTGATCATGAGAAGGAAATTTACAGAGGAATAAAATTGGGTTGGAGTGCATACGGCAGGCATTGCCAAATACTCACTGGGAGCTCAACACTGTCGTTGAAAAGAAAAGTGTACAATCATTGCATTCTACCGGTTCTAACATATGGGGCAGGAACTTGGAGGTTAACGAAGAAGCTCTAGAGCAAAGGACTGCACAAAGAGTGATGGAACGAAAAATGTTAGGTCTATAGTGTTAAGAGACAGGACGAGAGCGGTGTGGATCAGAGAGCAAACGTCTAATTGACATTAAGAGGGGAAAATGGAGCTGGGCAGGCCATGTAATGCGTAGGATGGATAACCGGTGGACATCACCGGTTATATATGGATATCAAGAGAAGGGAAGCGCGGTCGACGACGGCAGAAAACGAGGTGGGGTGATGAAGTTAGGAAATTTTCAGGCGCAAGTTGGAATACGCTAGCACAAGACAGGGGTTATTGGAGATCGCAGGGAGAGGCCTTCGTCCTGCAGTGGGCATAAATATAGGCTGATAATGATGATAGTTTGCTTATTATTTGCGTGCTATACAGGTTGCTGAAGCTGCCCGTACGGCAGCTTTTTATATACCACCCTCGCGCTGTTGGAACATGAAGTAAAGGAAATTGAACTATGCGTGTACGTTTGACTTAGCCGTCCTGTTCAGCCCATTTCGAGTCGCTGCACGGCATTACTTCCTTCGAGTTGCACGGACTTCGGGCGCGGCGTTCGGGCATCCCGAGAGAGCGTTTCCCGGTCGTTGCCTCGGGGGGTTGAGCCGGTGACTCACACGAGAGGGGGGGTTGCAGAGAAGGGGGATGCCTGGTTGTATGAGTCCAGGTTCTTTTGCGGGTGGCTTGCTCTGTCGTCGCATATTTGGGGCTCTCTGAGACAAGAAAAGGTAAAAAAGAAAAAAGAATAACCGTAGAAATGAATCGAAAAAAAAAACAGCCCGAGGCTGTGAGACTGGGGCGGCCGCTCTGTTTCTTGCTTCTCAGGTATAGTGGAAAGGGGGAGGGGGTATTGGGCAGATGAAGTCGTCCTTGTCGTTGTTGATGTTTGCTGCGCGGAGGCGTCGCTTGTGGGCCACGCCTACTGGGGCGCGCGTTGCTGTGCTAGCCGCCGATGCGTGCCTCACCGCTGTACTACACACGGGCTCTGTTGTTCCGGGTGTTTGTCCCGTCGCTAATGCGTTTTCTTTTCTCGGTCGCGGCGGCCATTACAAGACTTGGGACAATACGAGCCCTTTTTCTTATGGTAGCTCCTTTTTTTTTTTTTTTCTGACTGAGTTCTAAGCTCCTCTGGCACCGTTCCGCATGCTTGTATAACAGAGAAGAAAAAAAAAGGCGGGGGGGGGGGGGGGGGGGGGGGGATAAACGGTAGTTGTAGTTATCTGCCCAAGCGGCTTTAATAGCCCCTGGAGCGGTAATTTGGCGTAGTTGATTATAATCTGATGTGCGTGCGGTGTGTGTCTCTTCAAGTCACTCGTTTTGCGCGTTGTTACTAGACGTAAATGTGGACAATGAGCAAGGTTAGCTACACTGCGCATGTGCGAAACCCATGCTCAGCTTCGCTAATTTTGTACGTATATGGCGGATAGCGTATGCTAACTTCGGTACGCTCCTTTGATAGAACATTGCTTCGGAACTTTGACATAGCCAGCTGTTTGGTTCAGTTAAGGGCCTTAAGAAATGTTTTACTTAGTCGCCACGTGCATATAGTAATATGCACTTGGAGCGCTGGCTGGAAACTATTACTAAAATTGAAAAAGGTCCTGAAGAATCTAACAGTGTACTCAATGAAAAGAAAAGTGGCTTGATGATGCAGTCTCGGAGTGCCGACAGCCGGTATATTTGCAAACGTAGAACAGTCGCTTGTCGTAGAACAGTCAGTTGTCGGCAGCTGTTCGCCAGCGCTGAACCTAAACCATCTAGCTCATCCCAGAACCCTGGTGTAGTTTCATTTACTTTGTTCTATTTCTGGATATATTAGTGAAACCTTTTCGTCTTATATCCTACTGAGGCCCGAATACAGCTATGGGACATAATCGCTTTACAAGGTGGTTTTTATTGTGTACTGTTATGGTAGGAATGTGAAATACAATTCTTGAAATTTAAATACGATGGTTAGGTGCCAACAGCTGCGTCTCCATGTACGTGAAGAAGCAATAACTATCTTCATCATCTCCTCATGTTTGCTATGGTAAAAACTGCATTTCATCGCCTAAACGCAGAGACGAAGATGCAACTACGTGTGATACATTGCCATGTTGCTGCCGGGTCCGGTATTTTCACACCATATATATCGGTGCTTTCGAAACCCCCATCAAGGTTGCTTCGGCCATCTGGGACGACACAGAGGTCTGAACCAATTGAGTGTCGAATTCCTCGAAAGCACATGACAAGAACATGAGTAAACCACTTCTTTGCAGTTACACATGCACCGTACTTCATGCCACGAATGATTATTTTGCGGGATCAATCCCGAGCGAACTTCGAAAAAAAAAGTTGAAGGCAATGTATTGTACAAGGGGTATTATGTTCATCATAATATACTAAATTTGGTATCACGTATCGCAGCTTAAGCGTTCCAACACCAGACCCGCTTTGCGGCTGTAGTCCGAGCAGGTGATATGTATCCTCCGGTCGGAAGAGCGCGCTTTCTCGGCCTAGGAAAAAATGAACCCGTTGGTGTGTGGGCGCGACCTTCCAATGTCGGGAGGTGACGTCGGGGCGTCGAGAATGCTCGCACCACGCCGCCGTGCCTCGGCCCGTCTACGTCTCAACTTCTCAAGTATGAATAAACGTGAAAAGTGGCGGAAGTCGGAGAAGGGCTGTCAGAAACGGAGATTGGGCCTATACAGCCACGAATGCAGCTCTTCGAAGTCAGGGTGGGATGGGGCAGTTTCTCGTGACACGTGGGGACGTATTCTGAAAAGATCCACTTCGGTAATACTATCGCCTTGGCCACGCCTCCGCGCTGATTGGCTGTTTTAGAAAAATTGTATGAGCTGATTGGCCGTTTGAGCACGACGTCATCGAATTTTGTTCAATCAGCCAATCAGCACGCGCCGAGGCGATACTATCGCCGAAGTGGATCGTTTCAGAATACGTCCCTTGGTGCGTTTGTAGTGTGTGTGTGTGTGTGTGTGTGTGTGTGTGTGTGTGCGCGTGCGTGCGCGCGCGCGCGTCACTCTAAAATAACCTGATCAGCTTTGGGGCGTATCTCGTCGCCAAACAATAATCATTATCTGTCTTGCTTGCATTACCCTTCAACGCTCAGCGCTCGATACTTTATCGCCAAGATTTCTACGTCACGCTGATAATGCGCGCGTGGTTCGTGACGTAGAAATACACGCAAGATAGATATAGCTGCAAAGGGTGCAGATTTTTTTTTTTTTTTTTGAAAGCGTGCCGGCCGTTCCATAGCTGAGATCGCGTGTTTCGGCATTCATTATTTTTGCCCTAGATACCCAAGTTTATAAGCTAATCAAACGAGATCTAAGTACGTTCTCAGTGGTCACATATGCTCGCTTCTTTGTGTATGTCTGTTCCAGCGGGCGTGAACGTGTTTTAGTTAAATTTGCACATAGCAATGGTGTCATGCATTGAAAGTGTCAGAAGAATCGTGAAACACAAAGCATAGCGTAGAAATGTGACTCTCCAGGCAATCTATCGTGAAACGCGTCTATGCCACGCGTCTATAGTGCTCATACGGCATTAATGTCCTAACCACTTCAGTATGGGCAACACGTCGGCTGGCTACATACAGCACATGCTATAAACTACCCCTAGAGTTTTGATGTTTCTTTAAAGTGAGAAATAGTTTGAGCTGCGTTATCAAACTACCCTTCTACAATACCAATACTCTTGCTGTGCGAAGGAAGCGTGGTAAGCCGGGAAATTAAGACGTATGAACAAAAGGCGACGCTGCCTTGAAGTTCTCGTACCAGACCGCCGTGACGCCATGGATCTTAAAGGTCGTCTGCTCCGGCATGGTTATTTTTTTTTGTGTGTGTATGTAAACAAGGGACTACATGGTATTCTAAAGCAGCCAAAGCCTGAACTTCGCTAGTCTAAACAAGTTTTACTGATCCACGACGACCAAATTACAAAGTTTGGCTCATTTTGTATACGAAACATAATTCGTATGTAAGAAGAGCAGCCGAACTTCGAAATACAGATTGCTGCAGCGACATGGGCTCGAATCTCAGTGGAAACGATTGCGGATAAAAGTTATTTTTCGTCGTCCTGTGGTGATGGGAGAAGCTGACGTTGACGAGCCTCGGCCTGGTAACGACAACGGTTGTCGCCAGCGTAACGGAATGGTCGGACAGTCGGACAAGGCGAACCCAGTTTGGAGTACCTATAGCTGATGTGGCAGCAAACGAAAAAAAAAAAATGAGGTGGTTAGCTACTGCCTCGCCTTTCGGGTTAATGTACTATATACATGCGTCCTTGTCCCATAACGAGGAAAGGCGGAAACCTCGCCTCACACTGAGCTCACCTCAGCGGGAACGTAAAAAGAGACGGCGCGTATGCGGACAAGTCGTAGGTGGGACCGAGGGATGTTGTGAAGAGAAAACGGAGAACCTAGGCGTGGGACGAAGTGGAGGATACGACGGCGGCAAAATGCAGGATTCTGCTGGAACCGCTGTGATCGAAACGAGAGAGAAAAACGAAATAAAAGGAAAACACTTGGATCGTTACGCGTTCTCATTCTCTAGCCATGGCGTCGTTGCGTCGGTATGCGGCGAGCAAGTAGCGTTGGTGAGAGCGTGCGAAGCCTGGCTTACTTACGTTCGTTTTATGACTTACGACAGTGTCTGTCTTGGCGCCCCTCTGTCGGTTTGGGACGTTCATGGGAACCCAGAGATGGGGGAAAAAAATGTTTCAGCTCCATTACTCAATTGCTTTTCTAGAGTACAAAAGAAGCCAGTCTCACCGTGAGAAGCGGCTTGGTGCGTAAATAAGCCAGAAAAGGCTCAAGAACGTAGAGCGGGATGGCGCGGCGCCGCTGCCGTGGACCTTCCCGCGCCACCTAGCCGTGTATGACGTCATCAATTTTGAATGCATTGTACCGTAATATCGCCCAAGGCTCAACTCAGCAAGATTGAGTAACTTTTAGCGAGCCAGAAACATGATAATGATGTGCAGTGGTTATGGCGCAAGGGAAGATATAGCCAGAGAGCGCCATATAAGAGCCAAGACGACCCAAACATGGCCAAAGACAAAAATAAAAACTACGAAAGAAAAACGATTTGTTTAGCGTAACGTCGCACTGTACAGTATTCCGGCGCGAAATTTCAAAGAGCAAGGAACTTAATCCCTAAATCTTTGTCCTGAAATTTTTGTCCCGAGTTATGTACAATCAGCCTATGGCCGCAGAATTACCGAAAGTAATGTTTTGAACGGATACTTTATCGGTTTGAACTGGTATAGGGTGGCTCTCTTAAGTGTCCCTTTAAGCGATGCCGGCCACTCCACGTTGTTGCTGTGGCGTGGCGCTGCCGACCTCCAGTTAGCAGGCGCGACCGCGGCCGCGGCGGCCGCATTTCGATGGTGATGAAATGCGATAGATCGTGTGCTTACATTTAGGTGCCCGTCGAAGAACCCCACAGGTGGCCGAAATTAATCCGCATCGAGTTATCTCCAATACCGTGTATACCTAATGATATGATTGTGGTTTTGGCACGTAAAATCCCAGATTTGAATTTACGTCTGCGCTCCATGCATGATGTAGCCGCTGACAGCTTAATTATTTAAATATATGTATATAAAATTCCAGATTTGAATTTACGTCTGCTCTCCATGATGTAGTTGCTTACCGGTTAATTATATATATATTGTTTGCTCTGTCCCAGTGGGTGTCGCCGTTTTTCCGGCCATTACGCCGCCTTCCCGGGTGCACCGACTGGTATGACGCGCGATTCGATAATGTCGTAATCTGTTCATATATAGCACACGCTTCAACGCTCGTTGCGTGAGTGCTTATACGGAGTTTGACATGCACGCAGTGCACGGTTAACGCAGCGCAGCAACGGTAGAGCGTATACCTCCCGGGAAACATTCCAAGCGGAAGCGCGCGCCCGCATTAACAGGCAGGCTCACTTGTTTACCCGTACCGCGCGGTACGTGAACCGACCCGGTTGTTTACCACCCTGGGCGCGCACTGCGGTGAAAGCGTTCCCAATGAAGCGAGCAAATGATGCGAGTCGCGGACGGCGTGCCGGATTCTCGCTTCCGATGCGTGGCGACGTATATATTGCGTCACAATCGCAAGTGGAGCGTAAACAAAGGCCTGATAATTGCAAACGCCGGATGCATATGGAGGATGCGCGATTCGGTCGGTATTCGGGATGCCGCGGCTAGCGCTTCGCGCGTGCATGCGCTAATTTGTCGTCGGGCACATGACGTCATGGACGCGGTTTCTCACCGTGCTAGTAACCTAAACGTGGCGGCTACATTGACGTCAGTGCACCATATCAGCTCCTAGTAGGTTGTGTTGCCCCATTTTTGATACTGACAGCTTTTCACTATAGATTATCGCTGTTATCAAATTGTAACTCGGTGCGGGACGCGCCTGTTCTGTTATTGTGCTGTTACCCCCCCCCCCCCCCACCTTTTTTTTTATGCGACTTCTCGACACCTTAGGACCCGAGGCCACGATGACGTCATTGAAAACTATCTATACCAGTGTGTTGCGGCTATACAGAGCTATGCGCGCATTCTCGGCCGATTGCGTTACTAGGACTTTCGTCACGTCCTGTGCCGCGGCGGCCCCATTTCGATGGAGGCGAAATGCAAAAATGCCCGTGTGCTTGCGTTGTAGTGCACGTCAAAGAACCCCAGGTGGTCGCAGTTAATCCGGAGCCCTCCACTACGGCGTGCCTCATAATCAGAACTGGTTTTGGCACGTAAAACTCCAGAAAGAAGAAGAAGAAAGAAGGCACCGCCCGCTGAAGCTTTTCACAGTATAGTGTTTCCCGCACGAGCCTATATACAGACGTTGTTCCGAAATTGACAGCAGCGCCACAACGCAACCTAGCGAGCGGTGGAAGCAAAAGGTGGGAGCGGTGCGATAAACATGCGTCGTGACAGCTCTGATCCTTTATATCGGTGTCACACGTATACTTCCGATCGCGATCGAGGCCGATCCGGATTGAGCTTTATCTGGGTCGAGTGTTGCTACACAGTCATTTGCGATCCGGATCCGGCTGATCGCGATCCGAGAATCGCGATCTGGCCCCTTGAAGGCGATCGGAGGCTGAGTGCCGTCTTCGCCCTCTCGCGCAGTATTCGGAAAACGCTAAAAACAAAACGTGAAGGCAACTTGGAAAACCTTTTTATCAATGAGCAATAGTAAGCTGTAAAACTGAAATAGTGCCCAAATTTAACCATATTTTGCAAATATGAATTTGTAGCAGGGCATTATGCAGTTATAGAATTGCCGAAACGTTCCCGAGCTTCAGCGTGCCACAGTTTTGGTGCGTAACACCGCTCAGACGAGCGATGAAGCTTGGGTCCTTGCCGTTTTTACTGTCGTCTGATTTTCTTCGCATCCCTATAGAGGCCGATGTCGGTGACAATGGAGTGATAGAAGAGAGCGTCGTAGCGCCCTCTGGCCGGTGCAAAGTGTCGTCTGCTGGCGTGGACATCTGTGGCGTTGCCCATTGGTGTTCCGGCGAAACGTTTATCAATGGTGGTAGATGGAGTGCTCGCACGCCATTGCATTTCGCCACAGATTTTGAAGGCCTCTTTCTCGGAACTACTGCTAAGCTTACGACAAGCTAAATAGATATTATACTTCATTGGTGCTCGGCCTAAATCCTGCGATTTGCAGACGTCCTCTACAGTGATTAATTAGAAGGTGTTGAGTGAAATATTGAAATATTGTTAACTATTGTTAATTAGCCAACATCACATACAGTTTGTCTTGCCAGTGTAGTGTCCCCCTTTTCAAGTTATCAGTCAACTTACTGTGGCAGAATTTCGATATCTATACCGCTCGATATGTTTAACAAGCCTGTATCCATTAAAATAGATAACCCTCAATAATCCAAGAGCTACTGTGTTGCTGCAGTGTTCGTTTATTGCAACTCTCTTTAGCTTGAACACTGTATACTGCACTTCTGTAGCGTCAAAGAAGAAATAAATGCCCGTCTCCAAAGCAGCGCCAAGGAAATTCGTTTGTAAATATGTCAGACAAGAGTTCTTTCTGACTGGGTGAATCCTTGGTCACCCCGTTGCTGCACCATGGGGTCACGCTGTGCCTTTTACTGCCGGCAGTGTGTTTTTTTACGGCGTCTTATCTAACCTCTCCTCGGCTTTATCACAGTCGTTTTACGCGCGCCAGCCTTGAAGAGCTTATCCATGCCTGTGAAGCAGAAGCTTGGCGTAAACAATTTAACGCTAACATGGAAAGGTAAAAACCTTGTATACGTCTTGACGACTGGTTCTGTTTCGTCTCCTCTCTAAAGGCAACATACGAGTATATCGGAGTAAAATACACATGAATTATCCTTGCCTGTGAAGCAGAAGCTTGATGTAAACAATTTAACGCTAACATGGAAAGGTAAAAACCTTGTATACGTCTTGACGACTGGTTATGTTTCGTCTCCTCTCTAAAGGCAACATACGAGTATATCGGAGTAAAATACACATGAAAGATTTATAGGCAGCAGGCAGTGCCGGGGCTTTATTGACGCGTGCTCCCATGGCTTGTTTTCGTACCGCTGCAGATGCGCCCTCTAATGATGGTGTCGCACGTACATTTCTGATCGCGATCGGGGCCGATCCGGATTAAGCTCTATCCGCATCCGTGTGCTATACGGGCACTGTCGGATGGCGATCATGTTTCTGTATCGCGATCGCAGGTTGACGTCTGCGCCCTCTAGCGCAGTATTCTGAAAACGCTAACAATAAAACGTTAAGGCAGATCACAAAAAAAAAAAAAAACTGTTTAAGAACCTTTTTATCAGCAATAGGGAAGCTGTAAAGTTGAAAAATTGTCTAAATTGTCCCAACAAACAACTTGCAAAGCGTATTACACGCATTTTTACAAGTTCTATGTAGTTCTATGAGCCCACCAACGCCACCTGGTGCACTTGATTTGACCCAAACTTGATCCGGATCGTTGGACCGTGCAGCAGCGACATTTTTACAGCAGTGCATTTTAGTCGCGATCAAGAAATGTACGTTTGACACCGGTATTAGCTGCTTTCGAGGCTCGGGTTGTAGCATTACATGTGCGCACCGAATCCTCCATCTAGTGTGTCTCGAATCGCACCGTCTGATTAAGTCCTCAAAGCGACGATCCCGTCTCCTTCGTGAACATTGGCCTTGCTGTGCTCGGGTTATCCAGAAGTTTCTGCGCCAGGTTTGAATATCGGCCGCACGGAAAGCCAGCTGTATTTCTTGTTCGACTGTCTATGATTGTGCTCGCCGGTTTATGTCGATGCCCCTTTAATGTATTGCTTCCAGGGCATATGCTCCCCCAATAAAAGGTTTGACTTTTCATTCTTTCTAGTTGTGATCCTGCTTCTACACCGCCACAAGACTGTGGCAATGTTGCAACACATCTGTTAGAAGTTGTGATGCCAAGTTTACTTTGAGAAATAGATCGTGGTAACTTGTAATCATGTTGGCTTTGCCTAAAGTAAACGTCGAGTGCTTTAATTATTTCTTTTCGTGAATTGCGAGGGCGTTTTCGTGCCACATTATTACTGCCATTAATAAATGCGCCTACACCCGATTGCTACGTAATACTGTCTCTTGAAACACCGGCGTCGTGATCGCTATTCGCATCACATCGCTGAGCAGCTTTCGACGCTCCGCGCCGGTCGCGAACAACGAACGGCTTCTCCTGCTGTTCCGGCCGAAATCACTTTAGCTCGACCTTGGCAGTTTCGACCGGACAAAGCGTTGGAGTAAGTGAGCCCATTGAAAGAAAGCGACGGCGTCGCCCCTCCCGCCAAAAAAGCAGCCGGTTCCGAGCGTGATGTCTCAATTGGCTGGCCGCCTTATACGTGTCCGTCTGCCGTAGTCCACGTCTGCACGTCCGTTCGGCTGCCGTCTGCTACCGCGTAGCAGACGCCGACTCCGAAAGCGTGACGAAACCCCCCACTCCAGTTCGTGACGACACGCGCAATATGGCGATCGTGACCGCTGGCTCCAATGGCGTTGCCTCCGTGCCTATTGCGCACGCGTTCTTGAAACACACAATGAGCCCGCGTACGCATGCTGCAGGACCCCGAATTTAGACGTAGTATATCGTCTCGCGCCACGGCCGCGCCGATGCGATGGCTCACGGTCAGTTTTAATTGTGGGAGCCTGACTTTCGTTTTCTCCGCTAGCTGCTGCTACTCGTTTCGTGAGAAAGAGGAAACGGCAGGTGAACCATATTTCTCTCGCACACGCGCTTGGCTTTCTTGTTTATTTTTTTATTTGCGCTTACTTTTATTGCGTGGGATCGTGCGAGAGAATTTGCGTGAAAGTCGAAAAAATAAAGTTGATGCGGCCCTGAAAACGGAGCAGTGGGAGCGAAATCGAGGTTCGTCTGCTGTTTTCGGGTGCGTCGTCTGCTAGTTCGTGGAAGCAGACGGCTGCGTCGTCTGTCTGGCTGGCGCCGTCGTCCGCTAGGCTCCAGGCGTCGGCGAGGCATTGGAGTGCACGCTTTCGAAACTCGATTCGCTAGGGTTTTGTACAAGGTTTAGCCGTTTGCGCCGTGATGCTGCGCGGCGATCGATATTGGCGTAACGGTATTGTACTTGGAGAGGCTCCGCTTTTCTCTTTTTTACCCCACCGAGGTCGGCAGTGGATGTTGTTTGGAGAAGGATCGCAAAAAGCGTAGATCCGGTGTCCTCCGCATCACTGTATGGATTGCCGTCCGTGTAGGGTCGTTGTTTCTTTCTCCTTGGCACTCTTCGTTTTTTCATTACAGTTTCGCTACGCCTTCTTAACTGTGTAGATTCAAGGACTCTCTTATTGAGTTGGTTGCACTGAGAGGATGCGACGATCGTCCCACCACAAAAGTAGGCGTACAATCGGCGAGTCATATGTGCCGTTTATGGCAAGGGTGTTTACTACGTTCTTCACTGCAGAGCGACGTGCATACAAGCGCTATGTTTAAAGCTTAGCTGATGTACGGGCTATGCTGTAGGCGGATTCAGTATGGTACATACGTTACGCGCTGCAACGAATGATGCGACAGTGCTGTACCCCAAAATGTGGACGAGAATTAAACAAATTAATAATCATTCGCCCAGGTTGCTTCTCTGATAGGCAGGCTTGTAAACGTATAGCGCGAAGCGCACGCAGAAAGCCAAAAACCGGCGGACGGCATGGTTCGGTCACAAGTTTACTGCAAAAGAATATATATATATATATATATATATATATATATATATATATATATATATATATATGCATTGCATCATGTGATAACAAATACCCGTCAGCTCGGTTCGTATGTGTCGTTAACGGAATTTGTCCAGATTATTTATGGAGGACACTGGCGATCGACTTGTGCACCTTCCTGCATGCATGAGAAACGCCACAACGAAGTGCTCCAGACCTCCTATAATCACTTCAGGTTCAAAAGACACGCTGAAGCTAGAATCGAACTCGCGTGGTTGTGTCCAGTGGGAGTGCATATATATGCGGGAGTGCGTATATATGCACTCCCGCTGGAGCCACATCTGTGTGAAGCACCACGACGGAACACCGGGATATCATCAGTGCAGCAACACGTCACTGGCGAACACGCTCCTTCACTGCCCGAGGTATGAACACCTCACCGAGGAAGTCCAACAAGAACGCCTCGTTGGCCCAGGGCTAATATGGCGTCGTCCTGTCGATCACGTGGTGGTGGGTTCGACTCCCAGCTGCTGCGGTTGCATTATACGATGGAGGGGCTAAATGCACAAACGCTCCTACACTTAATACTTTGGCGCCCGTTATACAGAACCACGGGTGGTCTGAATTAATCTGTTGCCCTATAGCTCCACTGTCGCGACCCACCTTGCAATTTCGGGACGTGTGAAACCTTATGATTTCAGGCCCGCCCAACTGTGCCTCGCATGCACTTCGCGCTTCATCTCTGGACAACAAGCTTTTGCACGCAGTTTAGAACCAGAGATATACAGTTACACGCTTTCGAGTGTGGGTATACGGAGTGCATCGTAGCCGTGGCCGTGGAATTAGCGCTCCGCGTGTGGGCTTTTGAAGACGCTTCGCTGAGGGGAGGGTCACCCTAATCCAGCGAACGTCGTTTGTCTTGACTGTATACATACAGGCCGGGCGGAACGCGGCCCATCGGTCTTCCCAACCCGGTATTTTTTGTTTCGCGCCGCCATTATTAGGCAACGTCGCGGCGGCGACCATTCTCCGGCCGCCGTATTTTAGCACACGGATCGGTGCGAGGTGCACGGGAACCCAGATTTGAGCGCGCGTGAAATGAATATTTCACGCCGATATACGCGCGTTTGCTTCTCTTCTTCGCCACCCCACCTTCCCGCTTATGCGGAACGCATCATCATCCTTGGCTGTTGGTATCTGGCCGCATACGAGGCCGGTGTGACGGGTGGCAGGCACTGTGTATGCAGTTACAAGTGCGCGTCGTCTTACCCTTCGAGGCGTTTGTTGTTCCCATTGTTGAGATGTGGACTTCTCTCGTTGACGGGCCAACTTATTAGGACTGGACCGGGTCACTCTCTTGACCCTCTTTATGGCAAGCGTGGCCCATAACGCATATACATAGACAAAGGCACAGTCAGAATGACGAAAGACAAGTCTTTCGTCAATCTTGCTGCCCCTTTGTCTGTGTATGCGTTATGAGTCACGCTTGCAATGGAATACCACCTAGCCCGTACCCAAACAAACCCCGCCTCTTTATGGGCCGTAATGGTGCTTCTCACGCCTGAAGCAGACGACGTTTCAAGCGGTGCGCAAGAAAGAAGATTGTAACTCGGTGCTCGTGCCACCAAAAAACGCCGTTTTCGCATCCCGGCCTAATTGTCACTGGCCTGTGACAATCTTTGGACCGATAAAAAGTGAAAGCGCACGAAGAAAATTAGTGCTATTGATAATTTACAGACGGCCTTTAAACTTTACCATGCCTGCGGCGAGTGAAACTCCTAGTCGGTGAGTGTGCCTCCTCCGTTGAAGGTATGTGCCATCGCGCGTGCTTTTTCTTGTATGTTCTCATAACAGGAGGTAGCTCTTGCCACTTCAGTGGGGGGGTAACCCGTGATGACAATGGTTATGTGTGAGCGATCCGACGATAGCATCGTTTTCAGTGCCATTAAGAATGTCCGTTATTTTCACTGCCTCTCGCCAGAATTCGTCTTTCCGAACGTGGAGTGGTCTAATAATCTCCATACACGTATAAGCAAGCGAAAACAGTCTATTACTGAACTGGGGGGTATACTACGCTTTTAGCTACGCTATTGTTATATTTAAGGAGTACAGAAGGCATTCGTGAATATCTTGGGAAATATATACAGATATTACACAGCTGCCTTGTTTCTATACGTAAGAAAAGTATAAAATAGCCTATCAAGAAAGGGGTCAGACAAGGAGGCACAGCATCTCCAATTGTATTCACTGCGTGCTTACAAGAAGTATTCAAGCGATTAGACTTCTGGGAAGGCTTAAGAGGGACGATAAATGAAGAATATCTCGACGTCCTTCGCTTGGCAGTTGACATTGTCCTACTCAGCAACACTAGCGATGTATTGAAAGAAATGATTCAGGACCTTAACCGAGAAAGTGTTAGAGTGGGGTTGAAGATTAACATGCAGAAGACAAAGACAATGTTCATCAGCCTGGCAAGGGAACAAGAATTCAGGATCGCCAGTCAGCCTCTAGAGTCTGTAAAGGAATATGTTTATCTAGGTCAATTACCCACAGGGGACCCTGATGACGAGAAAGAAATTTACAGAAGGATAAAATTGGGTTGGAGTGCATACGGCAGGCATTGCCAAATCCTGACTGGGAGCTTACCAGTGTCGTTGAAAATAAAAGTGTACAATCATTGCATTCTACCGGTGCTAACATATGGGGTAGAAACTTGGAGGTTAACAAAGAAGCTCGACAACAAGTTAAAGACCGCGAAAAAAATCTATGTAACGAAAAGCTGTTAGGCCTAACGTTAAGAGACGGGAAGAGAGCGGTGTGGATCAGAGAGCAAACGGGGATAACCGATATTCTATAGTTGATAGTGAGAAAATATGGAGCTCGGCAAGCCATCCAAGGCCTAGGGTGGTTAACTGGTGGACCATTAGAGTTACAGAATGGATGCCAAGAGAAGGGAAGCGCAGTCGAGGGTGGTAGAAAACTAAGTGGGGTGATGTAGTTAGGAACTGATGAACTTTTTCATGAATGAGAAAATGAACTTTGTTTTTATCGGTTTACAACGCCACGCTTTCCTTCGTATGGGCAAAATCTTATCCCATGCGGTTACTAGCACAACAAACCCGTTATCTTCTTGCGGTAGTTTAGGAATCCGGCTGCACCCAGAAGCGGTCGTATGGCGTCGGAGCAAGGTAGCGCCATCTCGTTCTCGCTTCGCAAGCTATAACCGCTGTAACCGGTCTATGCGGCGTTCTACTGCCGAACACGAGGTCGCGGGATCGATTGCCAGCGGCGACAAGCGGAAAGCTCGAGCAGGTGAGGTGTAAGTGCGCCAAAAAAAGAAAGAAAAAGTAACGAAAGAAAGAAACGAAAACAAAATATGCAGGAGGTTAAGATTAATCCGGAACACCCCACTACGGCGTTCCCTCGTATATCCCGTGTGTTTCCTCGCGACCTCATCATATCATTTTTAGCAGTAACAGGCACCAATAGTTTCAACGCGCAACACAAATGTCGACGAAGGCGCCATCTATGCTGTGCATTCTCTCTTACTCCACATTAAGCGCTCGCTCGTCGTACACCTAGCGGCAGCGAAGGACGCGACAGGAATCTCAATTGTTTTCCATCGCCGGCCTCGGAAGCGGAGGCCAATTTGGTTTCCCTGTTCGTTTTTTTTTTTTTTTTCGAAGTATAACAAACAATATAGTCCTGGAGCGTGTTATGAACTCGCTCTGTACGACCGCAATTCCGCGAGATACGGGACCCGTCTTGCGGTTGTCGCTTGGCTGTCTTCCAACGCTTCCGAGCGCCTCGAGGAGCTTCGTCGGCACCCTCGCAAGGAACGAGGAAAAAAAAGTGCCCGATGTGTTCTGTTAGCGGGCCGTTCATTAACCCCGACTATTACAGGGAAGTGTGGCGGGCGCTCTGTTTTCGCTAATTTGCATGCGGGTCGACGCGAGCTGTCTTCGCGTGCGCCCGCGTGTGTGCCAATTCTAATTGGGAGCCTGCATTGAAGTCTGCCGCGTTTACGGAAGAGTTATTATGCCGAGCTCAAGGATTGGAAATGGGGTGGGTAAACTGGCTACCTTCATCGTTTGCTCGGGCGCGCGTGGAGGCATCGTGCATTTGCGCTACAACTGTGTGTTGGGGGTTGTTGCTAAATGTATTTAGAGCAGCACTAAGGTGCATTGTGCAAGTCCCAAAGGCTCCATCGTACGCTTGTCGCACGTAAAACTATCACGCTTAACAAGTAAGATGGCTGAGGTACACAGAGACATTTAATTTGATGCTAAATTTCCTCTCTAAATGCGGAACCTGGCGTTATCGAAACTATCCCGACGCCATGACGTAGTTATTGTGGATCGGCCAAATAAGCGGGTGTTCACTCATATTCACTCACCAGTATTTTTTGCGGTCTATATACTAACTCACCTCATGTGGACTGGCACTTGCCGGCACACACTGGCGTTCCCATTCATGCTCACCAACAGAGACTCGCGTTCATAGTTGCCTCCATTCACACTTACCTGCAATCACTCACCTACATACGTACACGTGCACTAAGGAAAATTATACCGTTATGGGTGTCTTTTTCTTTTTGTATCTATAACTCACCCCCTTACACCCATAGAAAAGGGTGTTTAGGCGAACTAATGAATCCATTTGCAAAGGTGATTTCCTGCAATTGCAAACTTTCACCCCGATGTGTGTTTTGTTCAAATGTTCACTGCCTCTCGACCTCTCCGCCGACACAACCACGGAGAATAACACAGCACTATAAGAGTGCAGTATTGCCTCCAACTGCTCTGATAGGCTGACGCCATGCTCTTCAGTTTTTCAGTAAATCAGCACCCAGTTGAAACATTTAGGCAAAGCTAGCAGTAAGATGTGAAAGGCGGGAATGAGAGAAGAGGACAAAGTAACTGTTTCTTTCCACTTTACCACCAGGGCTCCGCCACCTGCACAGTAAATGTCTTATTGTCGGTAGGAGGTTCCTCCGCGTGTACCCTCGTAAAGGCAAGGGTTTCAGTAAAGGCAAGGGTGCCAAAAGGGTGTTGCGACGTCCAATCTATCCTCGAGGGCGTAATTTTCCTGAGTGCGTACACTCTAAAAAATGTTTCCACCCTTTGGGCCTTATCTTGTTCAGTAATCGTCATCTGCCTTGCTTGCGTTTCTCTTCTTGAAAACTCTGCGCTCGCTACTTTCCTGTCGAGAATACAATGTCACGCTGATAACGCGCATGCCGTTCCTGACCTTGAAGTACCAGGCTCTCAGCGTCAAAGGAAGGAAATGCGGGAAAGGCAGATGACTGTTATTATTGTGGGACAAGATAAGCCCCAAAAGGTGCAAACTTTTCTAAGAGTGCACTCACGCCCACTCACAGGGACAGTTCGCACTCCCATCCACTCATTCCTTTCGTCACTCACCAACGCACTTTTTTCACGCCTGCTGTGACATGACCTCGGAGTTGAGTGTACTGACCATGACCATCAGGTCAGTGTATTCGTAAGTTACTGTGCCGACCTCTGGAGCCAAATGTCGTGGTGTCGTGTAGCAATAAGGGTATATCTCACATTGACCATTTCCGAAAAGTTGGTGTATAGCCCATTGTCGCACCAGAATTTGCTCGGGACTCGTTTGTACCATTACGCATTGTTAAGACGCAACCGAGGGCGGAACAAAGTTCAAAGCAGAAAAGAGCGTTCTTCCTGTCGTGAACAGCAACAAGTATTGACTCATTTGTACCGAGAACCTCGAACGACTGGGACGCCCTTCCTGCCATCATCGCTGCCATATCTCTCACTTCAAGAACTTCAAGACAGCCGCGAACACCTAATACCTATTCTTGCCCTCTCCGCTTTGTAAATTATTGCGCTGATTGAGAGTTGGAAAGTAAATAAATGAATAAACATATATGGTGACGTAGCCTTAAAACATCTGAACGATGAAATTATAACCTTCCGTCTTGCTTCGTTAGCGTGTTGGCAGCGCTCGCAGGGACGGGGCCAGCCAATGCATGATGGCGTCATGGCGCGTACACCGCCTTGCGTGGGTAGTCGAACCGAAGCTGGTTCGTTGGAACAAGTATTGTACTATTTGTGGCGCTATTATTATAGCTGCTTTTGTGCGGTTTAGAGGGCCTAGTGCTTCACTCAACGCAGACCGATCGCAAGTCGAAAACGCCATGTCGGTATTCCTTTAAAGAGCATTTTAAGCGCGGCCAGGCTTGGACAGAGGCATACATAAACAACTACGTTGTCCACATAAATAGGATTGTGATTACAGGGGTTGCATTGTATACCAAAGTTGCCACCTTTCGCGCACTTTAACCGTGTACGGTGTGCTTCAGTCTTGCCATTGTATACAATGGCAGCGTAGCCTTGCTTCTTTCATTGAGAGGCCAACCAAACTGGATTGAGGACTGACAAGCCGCCCTCGCGATCTGCGCTATTTGTCAATGGATGGCCGTGTGTGCTACGTGTATGTTTTTTTTTTTTTTTTTCTGTCCGGCAACACAATCACCGGCGCATACACGGGTGTCAATAGAGAGCTTTAGATTAGGGGGACGACGCAAGCATTGGAGCCCCCTAGCGTACGGGGCCATGGTACTGCGCATGCGCAGAACGCTTGCGTCCCCCCTCATCAAGAACTCTCTAATTCCTCAACGCGCAGCGTACAACGCGGTGAGGTCAAGGAGCGGCTGTTGCGTATAGTCGACAGCGCTTGAGTTTGTGTGATGGGGCGCGCTGTAGGTGTCTGTTTGCGTGCCGATGGAGAAAACGTGAAAATCGTGTCGACAGAGTGGCCTAGTGTCGATGGAGAAAACGGAAAGAGGCGCTTCTAGCGACCGACATGTTTTTTTTTTTTTTTTTTCTCGTCGGCTTGCCGGTACCTCGCGGCTGCGTCGATCGAGTGCCGAGTGGAATTGGCTTGAATCGCGCTATTATTTTAATCTCGCCACACTCCATCGGCGCTGCGAGCGAAAGCGCTTCTCCTTCCCACACCCGCCGGGAAGATGACTGTCTCAATTATGTGCGAGCGCGTCCGTGACTTATACGACCTAACGACACAACTGCGCGCCAGGGGGACACGGATGCGCCGGTCTTTGGCGATGGTGGCGGCGTTCGAAGGCGCATGAAGGAACCACGGCCGTCGCACCGGACTCCAGATCTCAGATGGCCCAGTTTTGGTGGTGCGTGGAATGATTCGAAGTTCCGGGATTTTGGCTCGCGTGCAGTTGTTGCTGGGCCCATTTTAACGGAGCCATTTGTGACACATTGAACTGGCCGTTCGATTGCGGATATGAACGTAGCAGTGCAGGTGATATAAATACTGCGCGTGTGCGTTCATTGTTTGTTTTGTTTCGTTATCGAAGCTTTATCGCAGGACGCAAGGGAGACCGTTTTTCTGATGCAGAAGCGAAATTTCCTGCTACAGGGTTGCCTTAATATTACTCTTTAGTGTTCCTTTAAGTAGTCGCACCATATAGAAATATCCCGCAGGTTTTATGTCTCTGCGAAGTCATCAACCTCTTCGTTTACAGGCCTCGATCTCCGACGACGGCTATCGGCGTTTCGGCACACACTTTTCAGTCTCGAATCGGCTTTCGAGTTACCGCGACGAAAGCCTGTCGCCTTCGGCACGTTCGAGTTTAGCGCCCCTTTGGCGCTATACACTTTCCTCCGATAGGCATCGTGTGAAGCTTCGACTTTCCATCTCAGCAGGCAGCTCGTCCACGCTTGGTAACCGGTGCAGTCGCGCCGGCGCTATCGACCTTCCAGGGGCGGTTCGAGGTGAACTCCGGTAGCCGTTTCACCTTCAGGAGCTTATCTATTACACTCTGCCTCGTTGCGTTCTGAATGCATAAAACGGTCTGTACGGTTCGTTCGTCGTGACCCCCGAGGGCCTCGACCATCGCTCCGAGCCGTCTCTCTAGTAGCGCGCACGCTGTGAGGACGCTCCAGTTTTAAAGATATCACCTCTTTTTATTTCTTTGGCACACCCTCCCTTACGCCGCTCTGTCGCCTTTTCTTTCTTTCTTTCTTTCTTTCTTTATTTATTTATTTATTTATTTATTTTCAACACGTGCGAGGAGGTCAATGTCGTTACGTTTAACGTTCGGTTGCTTATACGAGACCACTTCCTTATTCGAGCGCACACGTTAAACGCCTCATATACAGACGCTTTGCAAGGCGCGCAAAGTGTAGGGACAAGGAAGGATGTCTTTTGAAAAAAGAACTGCTCTATGGACCTCCCGCGCAGTCGGCTTTTTTATTTATTTTTTTACAGGGGAGGCGTGAACTTACCTGTGGCCACGTCTATTGTCGGTGGCTCGCGTATATCACTTTGCCGCGCACTTGTTGAATCGAAACCATTACGCCAGCTGGCGGCGAAACAATGAACGACGGCGATAGGCAAGCGGCAACCTCCCCTATATGTACGACTCGCTCTCCGCCCCCTTACTGTACTGCTTCTATTCGTGTACATCTGGGAATGGAGCTATATAGTCTCGGCTGTTCTAAAGTGCTCGCCGTTTAAGTCGTTTAAAACCGCTTTGGGAACCTGTGTAGCGTTAGAAGCTCTATACGTTAACGTTTCGCTGTCTGGTCAGTGCCTTTATGTGCACCTCCTTTCGCGCGTTTAGGCGGCCGTTTTTGTTTCGGTTCCTTGATCTTGACATCCGTCCCCACTGCGTTAGTGAAAGTGCCCCTGTCAGTAAGTTTTGTCTGAACTAAACTCGAACTCTGTTTAAGAAAATAAAAAAAAAAGAAGAGATAACCGGTGGCGGAGAGGGGGGATCAGGGGTGTGCAGTCTACGAATGGAACATGCTCTGGATGGTTTGTCATGGTTTCTGTGACGAGCCGATTTAGTCGTGTCCTCTTTTCTGAGCTCTATACGGACAAAGAAGCTCCTCAATGAACGTCACGGCCAAACAATGAGTACACGCGCCCTGTGCGCACGCACGCGACGAGAGTGAGGCTTTCTTCTCAAACCGGTAACACAGATAAAGACGGCGAACAATATCTGTATGGCAAAATTAACCATCTTGAATAGCACGGGGCGTGAAAAAAGCGCTTCGTATATTCTCCGCTATTCGCTATCGTTGCTTCGTGCCTATATAGTATGACGGGCTGTCCGGCTTCACTTTGCAGACGTCATCTCCGCTCCAGCAATTTCGTTGCTTCGTGCCTATATAGTATGACGGGCTGTCCGGCTTCACTTTGCAGACGTCATCTCCGCTCCAGCAATTTTTTTTGTTTTTGTTTTCAAGAACCTCCGTGGCAGAAAATGACACGCTTCCGCTCGTGACGCAATGCAAGAGAGATGAGTGGTAAGTGTGTGGCCCAATGAAAACTAGCGCGCGCACACGTGCTTCAGCTCGTGCTGTGTGACGTGAGCAGATGTGACGCACGCGCCAGTCAGAAATTTGCCTGCGATCGGGGCCTAACGCTTTCCTCTTTTTAAATTTTTAGTGAAACTATACGATACGAGCACCTACGAACCTGCTTATACCTACCGCCAAGTGTTTGACACCGAGTCAAATAATTCTTCGCATTACAGTAAACGCGTGGAGAAGTTCCGGTAGCGGCCCATTTCTCTGCGTCCACAACAATCGTGCGTCTGACACTTCAGCCGTTGACAAGTAGGCGGTTCGTTGATTGTATCACGAATGCCTCATTTTAGTTCCCTGCGCGGTCGCAAGGTCCTTTCGGTGCACACGACGAGCGTAGAAGTTTCGGCGTTCTCGGCAAGGAATATTGAAGAACGTTCACGCGAAAAGACAAGGACGAAGCCAATGGACACGGTCGAGCGCTTTTGTGCGGCCACTTGCTTCATTCCTGTTGTTGTCGCCGTTGTTCTTGCGGCCTCCAAACGCGCCATATACTCGCGAGGGGATTGACCACACGGAAACAGTTGGTACCCTCGCACAGATATAGACCGACAAACAAACAGACAGACAGACACACACAGACAGACAAAAATATTTGAAAGCACTTCCGAAAAAAACAGTTGCGATCACTGCCTTTCTTCTAAGGGCGTGGGAGAAATGACTTCCCCTGCCGCTCGCATGCTGTGCTTTTTGTTTCTTATATTTTTTTTTCTGTCTTTTCGTAGGTCTACTTTCAGCTGTGGCGTCTGCTTTTACGAGAGTGGTACCTCCCGCCCAAGTAGCCAGCGAGGCTGCATATTAATGAATTACCTGCCCGTGCATTCTAAAGAGATTGGTCACCGCAACACAACAATGGCGCCACCCTCGTAAGCGCCATTGTTGTGCATACTGCCCGACATTTCAGCGCCGGTTCGCATTGTCCGATCATATTGTCCCCTGCGTCCATGAATGCACGCAGATAGAATCGCGCTTTCGCTTTGTCCTCTGCACTGTCCATTTCATTTCATTCTTATTTTGTTCGTACTTGTGTGTTCTTGTTTGTTTTTTCACCTTGGTCTCCTTCCAGAGAAAATTGTTTTCACTTGAGTTGAGTGAGTCTAAACCTTTGTTGCAAAACTGTGTTTATTTCCGCATTGTTCCGGGGGTTTGTATTCGCGCACAGGGCGGCCCGTTGTCCTGTTTAACTTCGAAACGTGCCTGTCGTGTTAAAGAGTTAACAATGAACGTTCTGTTAGGGCTTACAGGGTCGGCCCCCGCGATCTCGGTCCGGCTTAAACCAGGAAGCGTCGTGAAAGATAATTGGTAGCGTCACCTTGGCCCTCTTTAATTTAGACTAATAACGCATTCTTTGAAATCTCAGTTACTGTTAATTTCTTGGTGATGGGCTGGATATGGGACGTGAAAGGGAAGGTAAAAGCACTGTTTGTTTTTTTCGCACGGAAAAGCCCGCGCGAGTATTCCAGTGTGACGTCACGCATTTTGAAAGTACTTTTATGGGGGGAAAAAGCATGCTGGCTCTCCCGTAATGGAGAGTAGATGTAAGCATGAAATGGCTACCAGTAAATCAGATTGGTTGGAGATGATACTAGCCACAATCTTAAAATGGATACATAGTGCACGTTCGCAAGGGCACACCACACATCCATGCCCAGCGCGCCGGACTCTGGCGGCCTCGTCACGTAACGTGGCGGCATCTCGAAGGAGGCGGCGCAAAACCCGAGCCGCGGAACTCACGGACCGCTGGCGTTGAAAAGAGCACATGCAACCCTGCCGCAGCGCCAAAACATGACAATCAAGTGTGCGGTGCCCTGTATCTGCCTTTTGAACGTCGCTATTGCAAATGACAGCATAAATGTTCAGCGTACAAGGAGTTCACAGCTTGAGTGACATTGCGAACAAACATTAGGCAGAACTCGGAAGCAATAGTTTTTGTAACTTGTGTGGGCAGTAACTAGCGTATGTAATTCTGCGGTCCTGTAGAAAGGGTTGGGGGCCAGAGACCGCATTTTCTATTGACTTGTTGCCAGGATTATCTCGTTTTAATCTCGCAACGATGCCCGGATGTTCTCGTTTGAGTGCCCGGATAACTGCTCTGGCGTTTCGCTCGAGGCCACATTGAAGGTCGCTGACAACCGAAGCTAAAAGCATTTGATGCTTTAAAAAATTATTTCAGCCATTGTGGTTTACTAAAAGTTGTATTCATCGATCCTTGCTGCCTTGTGTATACGTCGGTGATCTTGGTCGCCTTGCTCCGTCACGAGATGACCCGTTTCACATATACTCGCTGCCGGGGAGCTCGGGGGCTATTGCGTTGCGTTGCTTCAGCACGAGGTCGCGGGTTCGGTCACGCGCACGCACGGAACGCTCGTGAACTGTGCATTGGGCGCGTTTAAAAAGAAATCCGCTTGTTCGGAAATAATTCGCAGCCCTCCTCGTCTCCCATGACCCGCTGTCCAGTTTCGAGACGTTAAAGGAAGGGACTGACCACCTGTTTTTAAGAACCCAGTTTTCTTATGGTGCCACGAAAAGCTCACCTTCGGTAGGGTTTGCACCTGCACCGGTAACTTCCAAAAGCGTGTGGATGTTTTGTGAGCAGAGTGTTTCGATTTGAGCAGCCTTAAAAAAAAAAAAAAAGCAGCAACGATGAGAAGTGAGAGCGATGCCGATAGGCCGCTTGGCAAACTGTGGAAGCCGCCCATCGTCCTGCTTTCACAGGAGTGAGTACAATTCTGGTTAACCACCCACATTTTCACTTCAACTATTTTCGAAGATAAAAAAGCTGGTACAAGAAGTTTGCGTTGTTGTACAGACCTTTCTTATATTTGTACCGCGTTTTTTTTTTCCCCAAGTACACTCCTACGTCGCAGTTTATAACTTGCTTTACTCTAATCAGAAATTCTAGTGTGTGTATGCGCTCGCTAATGCGAAAATCTATATAGATCAGCGCGATCCGCTGTATATAATACGCTGGGGTGAAGTCAGCATGTGCCAGTATTGTATAGCCTGTAATAACGCAGTATGCAATGTAGCTCCACATGACACGTACGGAAGCACAGTCGAGCGGGGTATAGGTTGTTGCAGGATATTGCCGTCACGATCGCGCCTGTACATAAGACTGCCTGGCGTACCGCATATATGCGGCACCCGCAGTATAATAGACCTTCCGAGGGAGCTTTTGACACGAGTCACATAAGAGCGCTGCATAAGTAATATATATTCACGTGAGCGCTATTACCGTTTTATGCGTTAAGGTCGCAGTTGGAGCGGGTACTGCGCATGACCGCATAAGAGTGACGTGGCACAAATATGTATCGGACGCATAGATGATCGAGCACGTTGTCTCCGGTGTTACCGTGAAACGACGGCTTTTACGCGTGATGGCCGCACTGACTGTTTGCGTCAAACGCTTGACGTTGGGAGCTCTTGCTGTCGTTGTTGGCGTCCCGATTGCTCACTGTCCCCTGTCGTTGCCACTGCGAAGTCATGGAATACTTCAAAATCACCACAATCTTCGGACGCTTGGACAAGCGCGCACGCACACGAACCCGCAACCCCCACGCGCACACACGGGCTTTCTTCTTATTGCGGAACCCTGGGCGCATTTTCAATCAGCACGTGTTGTATTGGTGTTCATCGTCACCTTCGACGGACTCTCTCTTTATTCGTCGACGTGTGTCATCACTGCACATGCGGCGATGAACCCTGCGGATTTAGCGCTTCGATTAATTTTAGTTTCGTGAGCTACAGTTGGAACTCAGCGTCATGAGACGGCGCGACGAGCGCTCTGCGGCTCGCGTGTTGCGTAATTGGTAACAGTTTACCGACAGCTAGCTAGAACCATGGAGTTTTAGCTTGTCCGTAAACGTTTGTGGAACGCGGGGTTACCGGAGGAACTGCGGACGGCAGCAAAAACACCTGGTGTGGATGTCTTGCGATGCAGATTTTAAACAGATAGCACACACGATCAGCTAATACTGCAGTGACCTATACCATATTCTATTTAACTGGTGGTGTAAAGCAGCGGCAGCAACATAGTCATTAAGCTTCACAACTTTTTATGGTTTGTTTTTGACGAGAGCCCTGCACGCAACACCAATTGTGCGTAAACCATCGATGATGATTGTCAGTATAAGCGATTAACCCGAACGAATGAACGAGGAGCGAGCAGGAGTGAACGAATGTGCGAGAGAATTAATGAACGTTTTCCTTGGCGTGTCCGAGGAGCGACCTATACCACGAAAACGGGCGAAAGGGCGCTAAGCCAGCTATGTGCTTTAAAATATTTCAAATGCGTTGTAGTTAGACTAAGCGTCACGAGATGTCGCCAAAGGCTTTGCCACTGTTCGTTATCATCTGCCGTCCACTACTGCGGTAACCCGGTAATCCGTTAACGGCATTAAGTTTACGGACAAGCCTCTGCTCCGTCAAAATGTCACACTTTCAGCGCTCCGCCGCCCGCTGTACGGAGGAACGCATTTTCCCAGCGTCGCCTGGTTGCCATGGCTACGGCGCGGCAGTTTTGTGCCACACGCACAAATTACGGCTGGCTTAAACTGCGGAAGAAGGCGACAGCGCTCGAGCCAATGCTGATGATGATAATCTCGTGGCACACGCACAAATTACGGCTGGCTGAAACAGCTTCGTTGTTAAAAATATGCAGACCAGCGCACACCTTTGCAGCCATGCGAGAGAGATAAATATATGAGAGGAAAGGCAGGGAGGTTAACCAGGCGCCCCTCCAGTTTGCTACCCTGCACTGGGGGAAGGATGGAGAGAGAGAGAGACAGAAGAAAGGGGGAAGGCAGGGAGGTTAACCACAGGGGAAGATCTGGTCTGCTACCCTACGCTGGGGAGAGAGGGGAGTGGGAAGTACTGTGACAGCGAAGTAGAGATAGAGAAAGAAAGCACGGTCGGTCACTGTCATCGCAGGCTATCACCTCACAGCGCAGTAGAGTAGCCCTTGTAGCACTGTAAACATCAGTTCAGGCTACAGCCGCTTGTCCAAGTTTGTTGCCCTTAAGAACAACTATTTGAAGCGAACTTTCCGGTAAGCGACTGAATAAACGCTTTGCAACTAACGTACAACTCACGTGTAGATGGGCAGGGAGGGAGGTGACTATTTAAAACAACCAAGCGGCAACAATAGTTCGCCGGTGGCGTGACTTTCTCGAGAGAGTTTGTCACCCGTGCAGCCCTGCACACCGGCACCGTCGAGCGTGAGCACCTAAAGCTGGCGAGGCTCCCCAGGCGCGTTTCGAGCTAACCAATGTAGCCCTTTTTGCAGGATCGTGTCTGGCCCGTCCGTGGCGACTGCGGAAGACGAATTGGAGCGCGCCCCTCTCTGCGTGGCTCCAAATTGGGCTGCTATCTCCCTCTCCCTACCCTTCTCCAGCGCTGTTCCCCTCGGCTCTCGCTTAGCCGAGCTGTTCCTCCTCTCCGAACTGAGAGAGCATGCGCCAATGATGCCGTTGGTTCCGTTCCAGTTTCGCCGTGTTTTGCGTCCCAGCCGATACTTGTCATGCACTCTCAGTGATTGCCTCCTTCTAGCCCTATTCGTCTCGCACCGGTGTGACATGAGCCGTGGTGAGGTGAACGGGTGGATCAGCTGTGTCAACTGGCCCGCAAGTTATCCGCGCCGTTTACACGCCCCTCTGCGTTAATTAAGGCTTGCGTTGGGGCTAGTTGAAATATCATAGTTGTACTTATAAAGCAGCGCTTCAGAGTTAGACATACACAGGGTCGGAAACATCACAGACGAAGCGCATCTATCAACTGTTTATTAAAACATACAGGGGTGAACATTGTCGGCAACCACGCCATGCGCAAAGGGTGATGCGCGAACTTTGCTGCACACGTGCGTTGAGGCGAATGCTTTCATTAACGGCCCTTTTCTTTCTTTATTTTTTTTTCATGGGGTCTTAGCCATAACATAAGTCGTCGGAATAGTCGACATATACGCCATTCTTACTGTGTCTTGTACGCGGAGAGCTGTCTTTCGGCGCTCTGACCAAAAGCATGCGGTATTCACGAGGGAGATATAGTGTGTACATTTGATGCGCGGGGAACCCAATTCCGGTTCTGGCCCGAGTGTGTGCCTTTTCAAATATTATTCGGCGTTCTCTAACGCGGTTGCATCTGGACTAGTACAGTGGAATCTCGTTGATATGATCTTCACGGGAACAGGAAGATAAAACGTATCATCTGTAAATCGTATCATCCGAAATACATTGCTTCTATAAGACATTGGCCGGAAAAAGAACAAAACGTATTATCCGGAAAAACGTATTAGGCAAAATCGTATCACCGAGATTCCGTGCACTGTATGCCCCACTGGCTCTCGATGGTTGCCATATTCAGATATTATTCCAAGCCTGAAAAAAATGTAGTTGCTGGGACGGAGATTGCAACTCTGAACTTTGAATACAGGAACTCGATGTCAAACATGTACTCGTAAATGTATACCGTTTCCCCTCGCCTGTGTGCCGTACGCAAGTTCGTGCCTTCGTGTGGAGGATTCAGTCTTACGTAATTGAAGCGTTTCAGAAGTGGTACCGCCAAGTTTCTACAACTGGGTCAGTCTTTTTCCGATTCGGCCCACTATCGCGCCTTTCAACCAGTTCGGCAGCAGTGTACAGTTCAAATACGTGACCTCCGTTGTTCGGCGCTTCGCAATGCCATTGTGTGTGCAGACTGTCGAGAGAACGCGGACGAAACGGCGCTCCCTCGAGACGCTGTCTTCGTGGAGAGCACGTGTATACGTAACACCGGCGCCGTGTCCTCTTCCCTTTGTTGCGGCCGCGCGGCTCGCCCGCGCAGTAAGAGATATCCGTGCTCTCGCTAATCTCGAGAGATGCACGCGGAGGGGATGATGCGAACGCTCCACGGCGACCACAGTACGGGATGTGCGTGCTCGGAGGACGATGCTCCAGTTTCCGTTGCACCAGGGGAGAGAGAGAGCGTGTGTGCGTGCGTGTGTATGTGCGTGCGTGTATGTGTGTGTATTCCGTTGTATATGTGCGTGTTTGTTTTAACTCGTAGAAGGTGTCGTTTGTCGAGGGGACAGAGCAGGTGGGATCCGGGCGAATATATACAGTCACTGTATAGCTCCCGTTTCTAGACTTAGCCGCCACGGCGCACCATTCACGCGTATGTACACCCCGGTCCACCCTCACGTTCGCTTGGCGTGCGTGAGGCCACCTGTGCCACCAACGCAGTACCAGGCGGTTCCGTCGACGCCGCACCGATGTGAGCAAGCGCGGTGCCCTTGCAACACATCACGAGCGCATTGTGTCGCCCGATTCGTGCTGGCCCCTCATTCTCAGTGGGGGGCGCAGATGGCCGACTATCGCTACAACTATGCACCTCCTCTCCCTTTTCTTCGACCAACAGCGTCGGTATGCAGCGGGCAAGGCGTGGTAGACGCCTTGCCGAGTCTTGAATTACCCGGGCTAGATAGACGGCGCTTCGGCGGCGGCGGTCGCGTGTACACTAGGGCAGGTCCACCCGTTTCTCTTTGTGTAGCGCGTTCCGTATGTAAACGGGGCACCTCGGCGCACCCATAGGACTCGCGGGTGGTTCATTCAGTTTGAGCGCCGGTGTGGCGAGCCCCGTGGGCTGCTTGGTGAGCAGCTCCGCATTCCGAACATGTTCGCTCGTGGCTGGCGTGCGACGGACGGACGGATGCATGGACGTATACGGACGGTTGATGAGCATCCTCTTGGAACTCTCGTGTTGGTTCTCACGTTCAGGAACTCCGCTCATGGAACTTGTTTTATTTTGTTGTGGGAAAACGGAAAATAGCTAGATTGAAATGGGCAAATTTGGCTTTCGATTTCATGTTGGTTCACATGTATAGTGCAACAGTATAGTATAGTGCAACATATCAGGGAGAAGAAAGAGAAATGAACTTTTATTTTCTGAAACAGCAATTCGAGTCAGGACCCGGTTCACCCTAGGTGGCAGGATTCCTTATTCCAGGAACCCTCTGGCTTGGGCTGCCTCCTTGGCCCGGGGGACAAGACTGCGTTGGTTGTCCAGGTCGTCAGAGGAAAGCTTCTCCTCCCACGTTTCAGTGATGGTATTGAAGTGCGCTGAGTTGGGGTGTGCTCTTCTTCAGGCTCCATGGGGCGTATATCAGGGAATTAAAAAAATAATTCTGGGGTCACGTGGCCTTCACTCGGCCTGGTTAGTACAGTCGTCATCAGTATGAAAGGGAACAGCTGAATTTTTTTTTTTTTTTTTGAATGACTATAGTACGTGGTCCATTCGTTCAAATCTACGAACTTCATACATAAGTTTTCCTGTTGAACTTTTAGTATCATCGAACACTTTTATGGAGGGAATGTCTGTTTATCCCTAAGGATTTCAGAAAAAAATTAGATGTTGCCTTTCATATTGATGACGACTGTACATTTCTTGTTTCAGCACGTCGTTGTGTATGGTTCTTGTTCCTCTGTGTCGTGTCTTTGCGCTGATCAAAATTTTAGGGTTTTGCGTGCAGGAGTTACGATATGATCATGACTGCGAGCCCTATAGCGGCGTGGCTCCGGACTATAATTATGACCACCTTGAGTTCGCATTAGCGGTAAGATGTTAGCATTTCACCTCATGGAAGTGTGGTCGCCGCGTTCGGGTTCGAACCCGCGACAGAGCTGAACAGCCCAGGCATGACTCGGCCAAGTGGTCTTCCGGAAACTGTAACTGGAAGGCAGGCTTGCCAGCATCGACTTGCGACCCTACATCTGACTGATGTGACGTGGGAAACCGAAAGCCACTCTGTCGACAAAGCTTGACAATTTTCTTCTGTATGTATATACTCGATCACACGGCGTGCGTCGTGTTGATGAGTTTCCAGCGCCTCATTTTATTTAGCTCCAGACTACCTTCCCCAACGAGCGTTGAGACTCTCCTATAGCGATATAACTCCGCGCCTTCTCTTTCCAGCCCTACCTCGTTTACTGGCACCGCCAGATTAAATCTTTCTCGCCTTCTTTCCAATGTAACTCTCATCTCTTATCATTACGTCGGCCAACTGTTTTACCGTCTTCTCTAATTGAGGCTCTGATGGCCGTCGCTTTGTCGCTTATGGTGGCGCAGTCGTTTGGAAACACTCGCTCATCCGTCAACACACTCACCCTGGCATCCTCATGATAGTGGTTTAGATTTCACGAATGTCGTTCTTCTCCATTTCCATCGTTGTACAGTTCCGTGCAGAATTGCCGGTTGTATACAACTTCCTTTTAATAAACCACTGCACTTGAGTGGTACATTCGCCATTTTGCTATATATATTCATACCGAAAGCACAGAGAGAGAGAGAAGCAATAAACGAAAATTTTGATGGCAGCCGTTTTGATTGCGACGTCATGGCTCCGGCCTTTAAACGAACGGAGAGATACGAGTCATCGTGCTCTCCTCCGGCGTCGCCAGCGAAAAGATGATGCATCACTGTATTACCTGGCTGGCAAGTGGGTGCTATAGTTTAGGACAGCGGGTCGCCCCCCCCCCCCCCCCCCTTTTTTTTTTTTTTTTGCATGCTGCGCTTACCATGAGCACGGGGCCCACCATGCGGGCACCGAAGCGATCCAGCGCCAGTGGAATGGATGGAGATCCTCTGGAATTGCTAGCAATGAGCTCTCGGGGAAGACGGTGTACAGTGTGTATGCGTGTGTCCTATCCGGTCCCGCGCACTTGACCGGGCTAATCGAGCAGGCCGCTCCGCGTCTATACCTTGGTTGTTTTCGTTGTACTTTATTCGAGGCATTTGCTCCCTCCTCGCTTGGCCAGGGTGGAGGACGTGCGCGCAGGCGCTCGGCTCTGGCGATTATTTTTCGCCTCCTCTTCCTCCTTTGTGTTATGTTCTCGTTTTAGGAAACAATTACCGAAGTGGACCAACGGCGCCTCATCGTTCATATCTCGGCTCGCCGGCTCTGTTGCTCTGTGCAAGCGGGAACCGCGTTCCTTTGCGGGTCGGTGGCAACCTTGCTTGCTTACTGCTGCAGTCAGTGCGGCCGCTTTTCAGTTCTACTCGCAGCTTGTCTTCGGGTGCCATCCTTTATAAGTTTTGATGAAAAGGAAAAAGAGATAGGTGTATCATCACTATGGTTTCACAACTATTAGTTTTAATGAACTGCAAGCACCGGACATTTATCGGGCCATTATCTTCCCTTTCTTTCTTTCTTTTCTTCATTTATCTCTTTGTTTTTCTCTATCTCCCTCTTTGCGTGGTGCCGCATTTCTCATTCAGCCCATTACCAGCTGCTATGGAGATTCCGCCGATGTGTGATAATAGCAAGACAGATATGCTAATTCAGTGTGACTTTCCATCATTGCTGCGGCTGTTTAAGTTGTGTGCAGCGTGGTGGAGTTGGCTCTCGCGGAAATGCTCTAAAGGCATCCTGAAAGGACGCTAAGAAGGAATTCTCTGTTTATACGTGTTTGTGAAATAGAATTCTGAAATACTAAAAACTTCAGTCTTACTGCATGCTGGAGGCAACCAAGTGCTGGCTTGAAGTTTCCACGTTGGCTTGTGACGTCATGACCATTTGGATAGCGTCTAAAAAAATTGCTGGGGTGTTACGTGCCAGTACCACGATCTGGTTATAAGGCACGGTGCGCGCAGTATTGGGAGACTCTGGATTAATTTTGACGGTGTGGGATTCTTGAATCTAAGTAAACGAGCGTTCTTGCACTTCGATCCGAGTACATGCAGTGTCTTCATTGTACTCAGATAATCATGAGAAAGGGATCGTGTAACGACATGATCGTGTGCATAAACGTGCCGAAGTCCAGTGTATGTGGAAGCAAGGCGCATGTTTAGGTTAGTTAGTTGTAAATTGTTAAACTGGCAGCGTGAAGATAGAACTCGTACGAAAAAGAAATGAGTGTTCAAATTTCTTGTGTATGTTCTTTCTTCGCGCTGTTATTCTAATCACGTCCACTATGTGAAAATTGCAGTGTCTTTCCCAGGCACTGCTAAAATGCGATTGTAGGAGCGGATTAAGTAGCGTATGGGTGATTATACTATACGCTGAACATGGTGCATATCATTATTGCACAATTGTACTGTCACGGTGTGACAAATGCGGGACACCTTGACAAACACGAGATCAAAATCACTTTAGCCCCGCTGACGTCGGGCGAGCGCGTTTTTTTTTTTTAAGATGTTAGTTAGCAGGGTGGTTCGCGAGCGGTTCTTCATTCCTGGGCCGACAGCGTAGCCAAAATTGGTCGGATGACTTTATCCTTATTTTCTATATTTCCTTCCTCGTGTGGGACATAGACAGCACTCTTTTTTATTTTTATGTTTTATTATTTTCCGACATTTTGTTTTTGTTTTTTTACTGCCTTCGATTGTGATCCAGCTTGCGCGGCCATTCTCGATTCGTTCATTGTTTCCGAAATTGCAGTGATCGGAAAGGAGTGTGGAAGTACCCTGGTTGGCTGTCAGCGCTCGATTAAATTATGTGGCCCTGAAAGTTCGTTGTTATACTGAAATCGCCGAGAACATTAGAGAACCATCGAAACGGCGTCCACATTTCTTCGTTACATCTCCTCGCTGGCGTATCATATTTTCACGTTGTTTGCGAGGCGGTTGTGCCGCCAATTATTATCGTTGCGGGGTCGAATGCTGCTCTTATCTGTATATGATCGGAAACACGACGTGCCTGACCTTGTGCTTGCATTGTCTCTCGACTGCGGCGTTTGTCTTGTTATTATTTCGGTATTTCTCGATCGTTCTTGAGCGGTCGTCCCGCCCCTAACCCCGACATTGCTTCGAAAGATATTTGTGATTGTGTAATGTATGTCGCTTTGTTTTACTGCGCTGAATGAGTACGCTCGGCCCTTACACGTTGTGGGCAACTGTGACCTTTCTTACATGAGGTTGCTCGGATTTTCCTTCTTTGTTTTCAATGCGAGCGCGTCGTTTCATTGTTAAGACCTGCAAAAAGCCTGACCGGAATCAGGGGAAGCATTTCTTCGATAAATATTCAGATAAATGCCGCACCGAGCGAGACAAACGGTGTTTCTTGAGCGGCCCCGTACAGTGCACGGGAGAGAGAGAGAGCGCGAGAGAGGAAACGTAGGGAGGTTAACCAGAGGCGAGTTTCCGGTTTGCTGCCCTACACTGGGTTGGGGGAAACAGGGTTTGCGGGTTGGGAAGATGGCAAAGTGCATGGGAGTGCCTCAAACTCGAGAGGCGGGTGAATCGACCGCTTTTCTTTTTTGCTTCGGTTTTGAGAATTATTTTGCTGTATGAAGCGCTCCGTACTTTTTCTTTTTCAATAAAATCACTACTATAGTAAAGCATGTCTTTTATAGCGAAGCTATGTACCTCTACCAACCAGCTGTTCTTTCGTGTGCCCAGCAAAAAACTTCCGCCTAAGTGGGCCCATCCTGGCGATAGTGCAGTAAGGGTCCAAGCTCATTGGCACATATCAGGGACGAAAATAGAGAGAGAGAGAGAGAGGAAGAGAGAAATAAAGAAGGAAAGTGAGAGAGAGAGAAGTAAATAAATAAGTAAAGACCGAGAAAAAGAGATCGAAAGATAGAAAATCACCACGAAGGTCAGAGAAATAACGATAAAGATAAAGAAAGGAAGAAAGAGATATAGAAAAAGGGAAAGAGAGAAGGAAATAAAGAGATAGAGAGAGAAAGAAAGAAAATCACCACGAATGTCTGATACACACACGACAAGCTTCGCTACCCCCATTTTCTCGACAGGGAAAGGGCTGGTGATTTTTCTTCTTTTGGTTGTTTGTTTCTTGCTTTCGTTCTGCGGCGAATACTATTGTTGCGCTCGACACCCGGCACCGGAGGGCGTTCGAAAACTTGCACGTGCGGAAGGAATGTACTGCGGCGCCATTTCGTCTTGGTCAGTGCGCATGTGCGTGCGGTGGGGGACCAGCAAAGGAACGCCAGCAGGACGTCAGCGAAGGAACTGTTCGAAGAGGCCCCGGCTACTAGGGATATCGGGTGACCGGCCCGAAAAAGGGGCGTCCCGAGAAAACTCTGCATCGGCGGAGAAGCCGCGCGCGCCGGTTTTGGACAGCGTCGCTGCCGAATTCCGTGAAGAGCGGAAAGCTCCTCGCGAACGGCGAACATGGACGGCCGGGAAAGTCAACCGGCGCAGCGCACGTGCGATGTCCCGGGTGTTTTGAGTAACAGCCGGAGTGCGAAGCTGCCGGCTATGGTGCGCACCTCCTCCTCCGCTCCTCCCCCTCCCTCCCTCTCTTTTATGAGGGTAACAGCGAGAGTCGCAGACTGGAGGGACCCTGACGGGAAGATATGTTTGTGACTCTTTCTGTATTTAGCCGTCTAGTTGGAACTGAATACCCAGTGTCGCTGGACATTGTCCTGTTCAGAAACACCGAGGATGAATTGGAACAAACGATTGAGGACCTTAACCGAGAAAGTGTAACAGTAGGGTTGAAGATTTATATGCAGAAGACAAACAAATGAAATGTTCAGGAGCCTGGCAAGGGAACAAGAAATTACGATCGCCAGGCAGCATCTAGAGTCTGTAAAGGAGTACGTTTATCAAGGTCAATTACTCACATGGGGACCATGATCATGATAAGGAAACTTACAGAAGAGTAAAATTTGGTTGGAGTGCATACGGCAGGCATTGCCAAATCCTGACAGGGAGCTTACAGCTGTCGTTGAAAAGAAAAGTGTACAATCATTGCATTCTACCTGTGCTAACACATGAGGACCGAAACTTGGAGGTTAACAAAGAAGCTCGAGAACAAGTTAAAGACCTCGAAAAAGAGCTATGGAACGAAAAGTGTTAGGCCTAACGTTAAGAGACAGGAAGAGAGTGGTGTGGATCAGAGAGCAAACGGGGATAACCGATATTCTAGTTGACATTAAGAGGGGGGGAAATGGAGCTGGGCAGGCCGTGTCATGCGTATAGGACAGATAACTGGTGGACGATTAGAGTTTCAGAATGGGTGGCAAGGGAAGAGAAGCGCAGTCGAGGATGGCAGAAAATTAGGTGGTGCTATGAAATTAGGAAATAAGCAGACGCAATTTGGAATCGACTAGCGCAAGACAAGGGTATTTGGAGATCGCTTTGAGAGGACTTCGTCCTGCAGTAGACATAAATATAGCCTGATGATGATCGTTCTGCCCAGAAAGTTTTCAAGAGCTTCGAATTCGTCACAACTGGTCCGAATAGGAGGCAATACCTTGAGCAAAATCGTGACGTCACGCTGACGTACTCGGTGCGGAGGTGTGGCATGAAATTCAGGAATAAACCGTCTTTTAACTTTCTCATCCAGTTAATCAGTATTCGAAAGAGTGTTTTGAAATAATGTTTCATCAGTAAAAGTGGTTTAGTGTTGCTCCTTGGTGATGGTTTAAGATAGTTCTTTATTTATTTATTTTTTTTTTCATCCTCCACGGGGACTCGGTGTGTTGTGCTGTTGATTACGAGGTCGCAGGTGTGATTGCTATAAGCGGCGGCCTCATTCGGACGGAGATTGAATTCGAAAACGCTAGCGTGCTCATATTTAGGTTCCGCCTTAAATATATTTGGGTAGTTGAAATGAACACGGAGTCCCCCACAACGCAGTGCCTCATAATCAGACCGTGGTTAATTCTGGCAGGTTCAGCTCCGTAATTTATCTTTATTGAATTTTAAGTACGACATCTCCATAGGTCATTCACTGCAGCTTCGGAAAGGTAAACGACGCGAGAAGATTTTAGATAGCAGGTTTCTTGTTAAGAGAGTTTTTATTTCGTGCAAATCACGTTTGCGCGCGCAGAAGCGCGAACATTGCGTCTACCGGCCGGTCTCCGTGTGTGGGGGAAATTGAGGGCGTCTTTATATCACCGCGCACGTTCTGCATGCGCACGAAAATAACTTGCAGGCCCCATTTTCTATTTCGTTCTTTTTCTTTTTGTCAATTTTCGGACTTCCGCTCGAAATAATTCTTATGCAGCCTGTCGCACGGCTTCTGAAAGAGTCGTGCAACTGCGCTTAAAAGAAATAAAAATAAAATTTAAAAAAAAAGAAGGCAGGGAGCTAAGCGCCCGCTTCTGTATTCCGGCTGGCAGATTCGGCCCCTTTCGGCTTTTCTTTTAGCCCTGTATATACGGTCGCTTTGAGAAACCGAAACGTCTGTTTGGCGTTCAGTGAAAGGGCCCACGCCAGCCGCGGTATATAAGCAGTCGTGACTCGTTCGGGTCCCGCCCCGCCGCTTTTGTAGCCGAGTGTCCGAATGCGAAAGACGACGAAACGCTGTGCGAGGGTTCGCTTCCGCCATTTGCGTGTTCGCCACACGACTCGCACGAGGCGGCTGCTGCTGCTGCCGCCGCTAACGGTTCTTCCTTTCTTTTCCTTCCTTTCTTTCTTTCTTTCTTTCCTTCTTTCTTTCTTTGAGTCGCACTGCTTCTTCCTCTTTGGTTCGATGAGTGTCGCGCGCGGAGCCGGCGTTTCTTTTGTCGGACTCCGTGCGAGCGCGTGCGCGCTAAACGTGAAGACGCGCCTGCGCGGTGTACCGTAATTACTCGAACGTAAGGCACACGCACTCGTGTAGGCTTGCCCGTGGGTACAGTTCGCGTCGTTCAGTGAGCTGACGGTGGTCCGGAGCAGACCATCTGACAAACGCACAATAACATATATATAGTCGCACCCGGATATATCGAACCCGGATATGACGAATTATTGTGTGTAACGAACATACGTTAAATTCCCTCTAAACTTCTTGTGTAAAATTTTTTTATATATCGAACGATTTCGCGATCCCCCTTGAGTTCGATATATCCGTGTTCGACTATATATATATATATATATATATATATATATATATATATATATATATATATATATATATATATATATACAGGGTGTTTCAGCGAACACTTTCAAAATTTATTTAAGGTTGCCTGTGGCAGATAGCCTGATTCTAGTTATTGAGCTGGTCTACTCGAAGAGGCGGACATACTTGCACAAAAAATTGAAATGCATAATCGAATAATTAACAGAAATTCACTAATTAAGTATTTAACTAATTACCTGATGGCCCACATTGCAATTTACAAGTTGTAGCCGTGTAGTTCGCAAGGCGGATTCACTTGCAACGAATTCTCGGGATGACACCAGTTTCGAGATATTAATTCTCAAACTTTGCGGCGAAATGCATTGGCGTTCCAGTTAATTTTGTGCTTCAATGCATAAAGCGACGTTTTGTTAAGAACTTAACTGGAACGCCAATGCATTTCTCCACAAAGTTTGGGAATTAATATCTCGAAACTGGTGTCATCCCGAGAATTCGGTCTAAGTGAATCCGCCCTGGGAACTCCACGGCTACAACTTGTAAATTGCAATGTGGGCCATCAGGTAATTAGTTAAATACTTAATTAGTGAATTTCTGTTAATTATTCGATTATGCTTTTCAATTTCTTGAAAAAGTAATGTCCGCCTTTTTGAGTAGACCAGTTCATGAACTAGAATTGTGCTATCTGCCACAGGCAACCTTTAAGAATTTTTGAAAGTGTTCGCTGAAACACCCTGATACATACATACATACATACATACATACATACATACATACATACATACATACATACATACATACATACATACATACATACATACATACATACATACATACATACATACATACATACATACATACATACATACATACATACATACATACATACATACATACATACATACATACATACATACATACATACATACAGGGTGTCCCAGCTATCACGCAGCACGATTTAAAAAAAGAGGAACGGCGTTACGCGAAGCAAATCTAGTACGTATTGTTTCCAGTGCAATGGAGTAGCCACCAGTAATGTTTCCGCTACTGAGATTTATTTAGCTAATTGTAATTAATTATGTAACTCGAGAAGTACTGTCCTAATTATCAAAGTGTCAATGGGACAGTTGTAGAGCAACATGAAAAACTCCCGATACAGCTTTCTGTCGCTCAATACGTGCTACATAAAAGTGTTTTTCCGAGCGTGAAACAAGCCCGCGAATACACGCAAAGTGCCTCGAGCGCCAGTCGCGCGGCAATTCTGCGTGTATTCGCGGGCTCCTTTCACACTCGGAAAAACACATTTATGTGGCACGTGTTGAGCGACAGAAAGCTATATCGGGAGTTTTTCGTGTTTCTCTACAACTGTCTCACTGACACTTTGATAATTAGGACAG
>NC_051162.1:56149348-56186430 GCF_013339745.2 Dermacentor silvarum
ATAGATTTAAAAAGGTAGCATCCTTCAAAATTACTTTTATTTATAATGACTGAGTCATGGCAATATTTACATTGACTGTTACTTATCGTCTCAGGCCTGTGTCAATGTTATTCAGCTACATTAATTTTATAAGGATATTGAATTTGGCTAGTGTATTCTGATTTCCGCTGCAAAGTTATGAATTTGTTTTGGACGTAAGTGATTACGAAAGAATACGGCACACAGAGATATTGTATATTACTGCATTTCAAGCTATGACCTGCCACAATTGTTGGGGGAGCCGTATCTATGCAAGAATTACTGACAATTGCACAACTCAAAGGGTACCTATTAAAGGAGTGACAACGTCACAAATTTGATAGTATCACATGGCCAGAACACATCAAGTGTTCAAGACGATGCACATCCTCCAGCCTTAGCCCATCGGAACACGGTGTTGTTGCAGACTCTACACTTCGAAAACGCGTGTACGAAATTCGCGAATGTTATCAAATTATCAGAAATGCGCAGTTTCCAAGGATCAGCTATCTTTACGCAGATAGGATAACTCTTCAAAAGAAAGGGCAATTGGGCAAGGGCAAAGTCTTCAATTGCCCTTCATTTTAAAGAGTTGTCCTATCTGCGTAAAGATAAGCGAGCCTTGCGAACTGCGCATTTGTGATGATAAATAAACGTGCATGTAGAAACGATGGAACCCAGCCTTTAAGACGCAAGCACCAGGAGAGAACTAGACGGACACACGCTGAGACTAGCCACAAGTTTAATAAAAACAACCACACTGTGATGAATGAAAGAAAACGACGCCGAAGACGACGAAGTGTGCACGCGTTCTTTCGCGACTGGGCCATGCATTGGAGTGATCCCGCCAAATCAGCGATGGCCCAGTGGTATTTCGAAGATGCGTCGTACCACGATTGGGCCACGTATGGCGAGCGCGTGGCGAAATGCTTCGTGGCGAGAGACGCGCCTAGTCAGAGGGAGACGCAAGACAGCAGGCCGACGTGTCGGACGCCGACAATCAAGGCTCCAAGGAACGCGGCCGTCACTGGAGCTGCCGCCCGACCGTTGCCCTTGGCCAAGGCGTTCGCCAGCACGAGCAATGCAGCTCGGAGCGTGGCGTGGCCTGCTGTGATACCACTTGCCGCGAGCATTGCGGATCGCGGGCAAGGCGTCTCCTTGGCCAGCTGTTCGGCGGAGCATCGTGCGTGGCCTGGCTAATGGCCGCATTTGCGCCGAGCACTGCGGCTCGAGCGCAAGCTGTCCGCTGGGCAGGCTGACCGTTCCTGCAGCGTGCATTGCGGCTCGGATGCAGGCTGGCTGCTGAGCGGTCGTCTCCAGTTCGTCAAGAGCCATCTCCTCACCGTCCAACATCCACGCGTGTCCAACGTCGTCACGTCATCGCCCCTCACTCCTGCAACCTGTCCACCGCAACCTGTCCACGTACTGTGAGCTGCTACATCTTTCGAACTGTGGGTTTTTATTGCGATAGCAATTATATGGACACTCCAAAGCAGATTTCTGCCGTCGGCGTCGCCGTCGCCGTGAGGTTCCGTATGACGTCAATGGAGATGAAATCGTCGCCGCGCGCCACCGAACGCTGTATGTGCGAGTGAAAGGGCGCGAGGGACGCGCGCTTTCACGGGGAGTGAACGCACGGCGGAGAACAAACGCGCGTTCTGTGCCGTGCTCCCTTAAGGGCTGCAGAAGTAGGCGTCTCTTTCCTCCTTTACAATCACCATATATGTAGAGCAAACGCGCCTTCTTCTGACGCACGAAAGGCCGTGGGGGGGGGGGGGGGGGAAGGGAGGCGACGTTTAGCTGCGGCACCAAGTGCCTATTTATATCAAAGGCTCCGGCAACAGTCACCAACGCTGCACGCGTTTTGAGCGAACTCGGGCAAAACGCCGACGGCGTCGACAACAGTTCTGCGTGTTGCCGGCGCTGCTGCATGTCCAAGTTTATACAGCTCATAAAGCTAATATATTACTCCGTATAGCGCTCTACTAAGTTGCTATCGCAATTGATGCTTCACCTTTCAGGTGAAACTGCGACAACTTTTTGGGACTCCCACCAGCTTTAGCTCTTTTAGCGTGTTATGTGTGTCATGTGCGTAACGTTCTGTCCGGGTGTACTTTGCCTTTTGTCATAAATGTAGTTTGCATTTTGCACCCCGAGTCAGACTGGCTTTTCCTGCGTCCTTTTTACTCATCGCGCGGCACGACAAACGAGTGTGACGAACGTCCCCTTCGTAATTTTTCTTTTACATTTCTGGCGTCCGCGACAGGACTAAGCTCTTTTCTTTATCACTATTAAGAGTTTCACCTTGTTTGTGTGCCGTGGCTGAGGAATGGACCCGGAAAAGTTAGTTTCACTTAGTGAGGAGCTTAGCATGCCTCTTGAGGAATTTCTGAATTGGTTTGAAAAAGAGTTAAGCTACGACAAAGCTGAACTAGCTGAGGATAGAGAAACGTTGCGTTCATTTAAGCATGCTAAAGATGTAGCGGGAGAGCTGCAGGCCCGTGAAGAAAGGTTAAATAAAAACGAGGATTCAGTGCGTGAGCTCCAAATGCGATTGTTACAGCAGCATTCGGACATGCTCGCCCCAGAAGAGCTAGGCAAGGCCGGAGTAGTGGAGGCGAACGAGGAGGACGCGGTGCTCGGAAAACTGCCGACAGTTGGGCTGGTCAATTGCGGTATCAGCAGCTGTGACGTCGTCAACCAAGCGGGACTTGACAATGTAAAATCTGATCTAGACAGGTGTAGTGACGTGGATGGCTACTGGGGAAATTTTGAGAATGTGCAATATAAGGATAGAGAGTTCGCGTCGGTGACTGTGTACAACACCTGCCGTGAAAACGTTATCAAGGCAAACGGTCTTGATAAAGTTAGTCTCGATGAAGACTTAAGGGAGGCACCTACTGCGAAAATCGTTAGTAAGATGACAGTCAAAGCGGTTTGTCATCAAGCTCTCTACCACGAATGGGAGCGTAGTAAATGCTGCGCTAATAGCCTTAATGGCGATTGTTCTGGTTGGTGCTGGTTCGAGCATCATACAGAACAAAAGGATGGCTTAGAGCCAAGAATCGTGTCTCGGAACTTAAGGTACGTGGCACAAGGTAACACCTCAGAAGGAGTGGTTGCAAAGAAGTTTATGAGCTTGTGTGTAGACTCTGGCAATTGTCTACAGCCATACAGAAATGAGGCCAGCGAGTCCGGGAAAAGCTTGCTTACAGGTGGGGCGCAGGATGCTATAGGGTTGCGTTCCGAACGCGAGGATGAGAAATCACATCATTGTTTCTACGAGGGCTATGGCCTAACAGAATTTTCACAAAAACAAAATGGGAACATCAAAGGGCTGGATACGAAAAGATAATGTAGGGCAGAACGTGGAACACGTTGTTCAATGTAGAAGGGAGATCTGTGATCAGCAGCGTAGTGAGAAAGTAAGGGCAGTAGAAACCACTCAGAGTAGGAACGCAGAACGCGCTCGGCGCAAGAAGCGGTTCGCGGGAAAAGGTTGTTCCATGTCTGAAAATTTGGCACGCCAGCTTGTGCTACCAAGCACTATAAGAAGCTTCATCTCAGGTGAATTTCTGGCACTGCGTCTAAGAAAGCATGTCCGGTTTAAAAATGTTATATGTAGAGAGAGTGCCGGTAGAAACTGGCACCGCAGCCGCTGTAGAAAAAAAAGGGTTCTTGTATTTCTACAGTGTGTTCCACTGTTTCATCGATGGTGTTCAGTGTTAGAGGAGGTAGCGATGAGTGATCCTCTGTTATTGGTACTAAGTTCGGTTACATATTTTTTTGAGTGTCTGGCTGTGTGCGGGATAGCCTACATTGTGTGCAACCTGTTCGTAGACTGATGTATTGTGTTCAGGGCTTCGGAAAGAAATGTCGGAATCGCCGCAAGCCTGTTTGCACAAAATACAGCCCTTGTAAATTGCGGCTTAGACATTCGTAACGCCAATGATAATGAGCCTAGCGAGCGTGAAAGGGCTTGTGACATTTGGTGTGCTTCATTTTATAGTTTTTTTTTTCATTTTGTTTCCATGCTTAGGTTTGTACTGTTGTGACAGTGTTTAGTTGTTAGAATGTTAGTGTGGGAACAATTAACCACGCTGTGTACTTGTGTGGTTAGCACTCAGTCTTCTTTCGCATGTGTGATTGGGTGTATCGGACGTATATTGAGTGTCATTTTTCATTACTGTGTTGCGGTGTTCAGAAAAAAATAGTTGTTTTTACCGAAACAACTTTCTTGTGTGGGGGGTGATTGTGATGAATGAAAGAAAACGACGCTGAAGACGACGAAGTGTGCACGCGTTGTTTCGCGACTGGGCCATGCATTGGAGTGATCCCGCCAAATCAGCGATGGCCCAGTGGTATTTCGAAGATGCGTCGTACCACGATTGGGCCACGTATGGCGAGCGCGTGGCGAAATGCTTCGTGGCGAGAGACGCGCCTAGTCAGAGGGAGACGCAAGACAGCAGGCCGACGTGTCGGACGCCGACAATCAAGGCTCCAAGGAACGCGGCCGTCCCTGGAGCTGCCGCCCGACCGTTGCCCTTGGCCAAGGCGTTCGCCAGCTCGAGTAATGCAGCTCGGAGCGTGGCGTGGCCTTCTGTGATACCACTTGCCGCGAGCATTGCGGATCGCGGGCAAGGCGTCTCCTTGGCCAGCTGTTCGGCGGAGCATCGTTCGTGGCCTGGCTAATGGCCGCATTTGCGCCGAGCACTGCGGCTCGAGCGCAAGCTGTCCGCTGGGCAGGCTGACCGTTCCTGCAGCGTGCATTGCGGCTCGGATGCAGGCTGGCTGCTGAGCGGTCGTCTCCAGTTCGTCAAGAGCCATCTCCTCACCGTCCAACATCCACGCGTGTCCGACGTCGTCACGTCATCGCCCCTCACTCCTGCAACCTGTCCACCGCAACCTGTCCACGTACTTTGAGCTGCTACATCTTTCGAACAGTGGGTTTTTTGGGACTCCCACCAGCTTTAGCTCTTTTAGCGTGTTATGTGTGTCATGTGCGTAACGTTCTGTCCGGGTGTACTTTGCCTTTTGTCATAAATGTAGTTTGCATTTTGCACCCCGAGTCAGACTGGCTTTTCCTGCGTCCTTTTTACTCATCGCGCGGCACGACAAACGAGTGTGACGAACGTCCCCTTCGTAAGTTTTCTTTTACACACACAAAGTTCGCAGGGAAGCCAGAGCGAGCATGCGTCGTACTTACCACGTGACTATCAAAGAAAAAACACAACACCTAGTAACCACATTTTTCTAACCACATTAACCACATTTTGTGTCCTCGTTATCGCTGTCAAAGAAATAAATAGTTTATTTAGAAAAATGTGGTTACTAGGTGTCATTTTGTGTTTTTTCTTTGATAGTCACATGGTATGTACGATGCATGCACTCTATGGCTTCCCTGCGAACTTTGTGTGGTTGTTTTTATTAAACTTGTTGCCAGTCCCAACGTGTGTCCGTCTACTTCTCTCCTGGTGTTTGCGTCTTGAAGGCTGGGTTTCATCGTTTCTACAAGTATGTACCAACAGGCCCAGCAACAGACTCTTCTACGATAAATAAACACTTATGCAAGTCAGCGCCTGTGTGTACCCCATCTTCCTATATCCTCTCCTTATCGCGTGCTACAAGATTCTTCTTGCAGTAGCCATGCCCGCGAAAAAAATAAAAACATTTCTTGTTTTTTTATTGCGGGCGTGGGTATCGCGGACCCCCCATAATTGCTTCGAAGACGCCCTAGGGTCCGCTTACCCCTTTTCGAGGACGACTGCACTAGAGCAGCAAGCAAGGTATATTATCTTCATTTTGAAGCTCATTTAAATGTTTCGGATACGCCATTTCAAAGTTAGAAACTATCTCTTGCACTAGCCATGCTCACAGCAGGGCTAGTGCATGGCTAGGTGGTCAATAATCCTACGTTTCACAACGTGCATTTGTTGACGCCATTCAGCCATAGGTCAAATTTAAAGCATAACAATACGTCTGCTTTAGACGGATGGTTTACATGAAGTATCATTTCCTATTCGAGCTTTTCTTCACTATGCCGGAGTCAGATGAAACTCTCCCGCGAAAACAAGCTTCAGCTTTCGATTTGTTACGGCGAGAGAAGTCAGCTAAAATTCTTGCCTCCACTGCCAGTATTGGTCACGTTTCTGGCTGTTTCTGCCGTGATCGCGGTACGAAGCCTCTCTCGTGTTCATGGCCCACACGTCGTACCCTCGGTCAGCCAGGATGAAGCCTGCAATGTAAATATTCACATACATACCTTACAACCGTGGTAATTCGAGAGCCGTCATATTCGCCAAAGCGAAAAGGTTGTGGGAGGGGGCGATAAAACAAAAGGAAACGTTGATCTCTTTTTTTCCCGGTGCAGCATCTTCACAAACAGCTCTAAATGGCTCCTATTACACTTTCGGTGCTGTTACTGTGACCAGAGATGACGCGTGTTTGCGTGCATAATCACGTATTTACTTGTGCAAAGCCCGCGCTTCTTTTTCTGAATTCTTACTGGGTGCGAGTCTTAGACGAGGCATGCTTATAGCCATTCATTTGCGCCTCGAACTGCATGCGTTCAGGCTGACATGCCAATTTAACGCAACCACTGGTGGCCTGCTATTGCCGGACAATTTTGTGGACACGCACAATGCCGCAATGAGTGCAGTTGAGGACGGCAGAAAACTAGGTGGAGTGATGAAGTTAGGAAATTCTAAGGCGCAAGTTGGAATCAGCTAGCGCAAGACAGGGGTAATTGCAGATCGCAGGGAGAGGCCTTCGTCCTGCAGTGGACATAAAATTTAGGCTGATGATGATGATAACACTGGTATAACGCAACAGGAGTGTTACTAAGAATGGCCGTAATTACACGTTATTAGAGGGGCGTAGCCTTTGGACATTACTAACTGAAAGTTGGGGAAATTCAGGCGGCCTCTTAAAATGTAATTGTTAAAAATGGTGCCCATTGGGAGTTACGCTGATGCTTTGTGGTGAAGTTCAACAGATAGGGGCAGGGGCAGTGTCTAAAATTCCTGGCTAGGCACACAGAGGGTCCAAGCCACCCTTGTGATTAAAGCCTAGAGCTCAAGCTCTGTGGGGGAGCAGGAACGAGGCAATAGGATTTATTCCAAGCTTATGAAGAAATTATTTTCTTTCTACAACGAACCGACAACAAAATAAAAGAAGAGTGATCAACTGGTTCAATCTCCCGGCAAATGTCGCACAGCGGAGACATTGTCAGAGCAGACCTGCGTAAAATTCAAGGGACTTCCAGTCCGAGCCATCTTAGTTTGTGCAAATGGCGGTCTGTGGTCGTTAAGCGGAGAGACATGACTCTTTATTCCTTCTCTCTGCTCTACTGCTTTTCACTCACTGCCCTTAGCTTCGTTTATACTCTTTGTCCTCGGCGCTGGTTTATGGATGGGCGGCATAGCTTGGCGTCTCGCTATCATTAGAACGAGTGCTCATGGAACCCGGCAGAGCATTGTTCAGGCGAGCATTATTTGCAGCAAGACAAGTTGAGTGACTGAGTGGTAGAAGCTTCATCTGGCAGTCTCTGGGTCCCGAGTTTGAATCCTCGAGGGGCTGTGCGCTTATTTCGTCGTTATAAAATTTGGGCAAATCATTCTCTGATCCCAACTGCCGAAACCAGCGGCACCGGCGGAAATTGAAGCGACTAAGGTAATGAGGCCATCACAGCCACTGCTGTAAAAACGACAACTTCTCCAGCGGAATGCAGCAAACGACTGCTCCACTGAAAGTCCAGCTGCAAATGCCACAGACAAGCAGGTGCAAATACTTGCTGTAGTACAAGGAAAAGCTGCTACGTCGTGTCTGAGAACGTGTAGGAGCGTATGAGGCGATCGTGCGAGCCGAAGAGAGTACCCTGCTTTCACGTGACCACTTTTTTTATTCATGATGTCATCACAACGACCTCCTGGGAAACGAAAGCGAAACTCGTGGTAGAAAAACTAATTTGATAAATTATTTAGGGTGTTCTGAGGCTTGGCGTATTTAAAACCGAATGGCGTTCTCTGCCTCATTCGCCCGTTTTCATGGTAGGTTGGTGGTTGATGGTCGGGCTCAGCCAGAATAACGTTCGTTTGGTCATTCATTTCGTTCGTCCATTTGCCCATCCATTCCTTCGTTCGTTAGCTCACTCATGTTAGTTCGCTTATTCGTTCTTTTGAGCTATTCGTTTACGTTGACAATTATCGGCGACGGTTTCTGCAGAATTTTCATCTACGGGGTGGCGAGGTCGTAGATCTTCATGTAACGCAAAACAAAAACGAACATTCCGAAACATTACGCCAGTACTCACTTAAGGCTGACCGGGTGGTGATGGCATGGAGTGGCAGCGGTGCCCAATGTATATTCCGGTGCGACCAACGGCTGCAAATAGGTGCGGCCTATAACTAACGCAAACGCAAGCGCGCTAACGTATACTCTGCTTCCCTGCATCTCCATTACCATCGACTCGTCACACGTTTCGTTAGCGTTAAAATTTTGATACATATTTTGCATCAAGCAGCGCAGGCAGTTTAACAACATGACTCAGTGTACCGCTAGCCTCGTTCATCCAGAATAAATTATGCCTATCTGCAGCGACTCCAACACGTAAAACTTTCAACGGAACGGTGGTGCCAGTAACGAAGGTGAAGTGCGTAGTTCTTCTGGAACTTATTTAGCGTCAAAATAAAACAGCTGTAAAACATAAGTGCGAACTTTTGTACTGTTTCCACGATGCCGCATGAACGCAAACAGCGAATTATATCCGTTCGTAGTCATCGCAGAAGCAGTTCCACGTCCCGTTCAATGCAGAAAGTCACTGCATCGTGACAATGCTATCAGTGCCACCTAGGAAACCTTCTTGAGCGCGTTGCAGGGCCCTTGGCAGGAAGTCTCAAAAGGTAAAGGCACATAGGTAGAAATCAGCGCCATTGTTAAAACGGACGATGCTTGTCCGCGTAGTTTCGGGCGATAAAACCGTAACCGCAGTAAAAAGGCAACCATACCAACAAGTCATATCGCGGAGCCATAAGCAGAAGTAATTGCTTGACGAAGCGCGTATTAATTATCATTGGTAATAGTGGCATCGATATTCTGGTTCGGTGGGACCACAATGCTTCCCCAGTTGACGCAAGAATCACTCATTCAAATAATCATTCACCTAGGCTCTGGGACGGGTAGTTGAGGAACCACAATCCAGAATCGCTTAAAATGCCCGGTATCAGTATGATAGGATTCCGAAGCGTGCCATTCTGAGACTTCTTCGATGCCTTCGTTTTGTCTGCTGAGCGCACCCGGTCCAAGTTAAGGACGTATCCGTCTTCAGTTGCGGCCTGGATTGTCTCGCAGGAATAGCCGAAATCCCTGACAAGCTCGCACTGCAAGACAAGATCAGAAGAACTGTTATTAGTAGGGCTAATTGATGGCTAAAATTCTTAAATACATTACCTGTGTAAAAAACGCGAAATAATTATTAAACAAACACCACGCTCTCCGTATCTATTTCCTTGTGTTCTGTTCTATCGCGCAAGATCCGCCCTAGTAAAGTCTAGTGCAATGCCTTCTAGTTCAACCTGAATGTCTGAAGGTTACGCAAAATAGGTGTAAATCTTCAAATGTATGGAAGAGCAGCAACGAACTGCAAATGCCATGTTTCTTCTTCCATAACGCACCGGTAAGTAGTGGTAGAATTTATTTATAAATACAGGACATGGACTGTACATTTTCCATCACAACATCCCATCTGCATTTTCGTTGTGCCTGTCTTCTCACCTAGAGAGATGAGGCAATTATTCGCGAAGTTTTACGTCCAAGAGCCGCAGTTTCTATTGTGGGGGATAATACCCTATTTGGGCGCGTTGGAACAAACGCGAAGATACAAAGTGTTTAACGCACACAGTCGCTATTTTGCATACCATCATCGTCGTTTTGTCGCCTTCCCTACCACAAAGCGAACTAGAGACTTCGCACTTAACAGCAAAATGGTGCATCGATAGTCACCTCGGCATGCGTTGCGGCAAAAGAAAAGAGGAAGTCTTGTGAAACAGCTGCAAAGGGGCAACATGTTACTTCGCAAACTTTTTTTTTTCCTGAGCCGGTCTCACGAACACGTCTGATGCTTGTATGTGTTGGTTGCAGCGCTATTTTGAAATCACCGCGTTATAATAGCGAAACATTCTCTGGCTCCTCCCTCAACTTTGCTTCGACGGCTGCATGACCGAGAAAACTGGAAGGATTCAAAAAATTTTGTAAGCAGCGCCGGTGACTTGGTGCACCAATATAACACCACTACGCGGTGTGTGTTCCCACAATGGTTCGTAACGAGGGCTGGCTTTATAGGCAGTGCAGTGTCAATGCGCGCACTTGCCTCATTAATTTCAGTACCGCATCACATTTGGACTAGGCGGGACTTCTCGCTTGAATTTGACAGCGATGCAGCTACGGTTCGTGCTCAGAATTTCGTGCTTCACGGACAAATATCACTGCTAATTTATTCCATGACAAGCGCAATGAATTATTTTTAGTGTGTGTTGCTATCTATTTGTTAACAGCGGAGCGCATCGAGCCTCCAGATCCTTCGTTATAACCACACAAGATCGCGCACCGTATTACTCGCAATATACCAGGCGAAGTGACTTCCAGTGAATTCAAGAGTGAAAGTGAAAATTAATTCAAGAGGCACTTAGTGAGAGAAGTCGCTGACTTATTTTTGGCTCATTTCACGCCAAATATCCCAAACGGAGCACTCGAGATATAATCATTTCACTGAAAACATTGCAAGAAAATTACACGTACCTTCGTACATTACCTTCGCAGTATTTTTCCAAAATATTCTGAACAAACTTTTTTCGCCTATGTGGGCCATTTGGTTTTAACAAGACGGTGGAAACCCAGGTGCGAAAAGATTGCGAGAACTTGACCATTTTGAGCATTCTTTGACACTTTGCATTTTGGCGTTGTGTGAAATTGTGCCTTCATTGTAACACAGTTTCAGAAAATATTTTTCGTTTTTCTATGCTTAGAACCGAGGTAAAAATGGGCAAATTATAGCGATTTCGGGAAATATTTGGCAAAAAGCGTCGTGGACACAAACCTGGAAATATTGTGACGTGGCGTTAACACGGCCTTTAATACGCCCCGAAAACGCGGTGGACCGATAACATTGGAGACACAGATCAGTCTCAAGCTCACTCCCCACAAGCGATGAAGACGACGAAGCCGAAGAGATGACGAACATGCGCAGCCAACGAAGAAGTCACTAAGAAATGCCCACACTAATTTCCCCCACGTGCGAGCGGCCAGCCTGGCCGCAACTTAAAGGGACGGCGAACGCCTTGTGAAAGGCTTCATGCGCAAGACGTGGAAAATCTCGGCAGCGCGACAGCGGCGGTCAGTTGGAACCACAATAGGTTGGACACGATAATTAACGGGTAAGTCTGCTCTAAGACTCTGTATGGGCCTATGAACCTAAACTGAAACTTTTCGCATAAGCCAGGAGTGCGAACTGGAGTCCGCAGTAGCTTTCCTTCCCACGAGAGTCGTGGGAAGGAAAGCATACAGATCAACACCAACGACTTCGAATGGTGCCGACGGACACGGGACTGGTTGGAGCTCTCCGCTTTGACCTGATGTTGGTAGCTCTCGGCCGATTGAATTATCCAATAGCTATTTACATATATATATATATATATATATATATATATATTCGTAGACGTACAGCACAAGACATGGGACCAGATACTCAGTTACATAACGTTTGTCCATAACACTGCTACGCAAGAAACAACACGCTTCACGCCGTTTGACCTCGTTTACGGCCGTGAAGTGCAGACTATGTTAGAAGCAATGCTGCCGTGCGGCAACATCGATCATCTCAATCTCGTCCAAGATGCCGAACTTTTCGTGCAACGCGCGGAAGAAGCCCGTCAGCTTGCACGAGTGCACATAAAGAAACAACAGAGCATTGATGCGCACCGTTACAATCTCCGCCATCGACAAGTCGAGTTCCAACCTGGTGATCAAGTCTTGGTCTGGACTCCTGTGCGCCGAAAAGGACTATCCGAGAAGGTTTCGAGTCACTACTTCGGACCTTACAAAGTGTCGCAGCGAATAGTTACGTGAAATACGAAGTCCTTCCTGATGGAAGCCAGGCTCCCCGACGTCGACAACCGCAATCTGAGATTGTGCACGTTGTGTGGTTGAAACCGTACTATAGCCCCTAAAATTCAACGTTTTCAGCGACTTAGGTTAAATTTGGTTGTTTCTCGTCCCTCAGTGCCTTCTGACTATATAGCACACCGCAGTGATTGTGACTACAACCTATGTGTTCGTCTAGGCCATCCCGGCGCCCTCACGTCAAGCCTGTGTATGTTTTCCGTCTTTTTCTTTTTTTTTTTTCAAGAGGGGATAATGCCACATGGTGTGGCTCAGCACAGCTAGGGGACTGTAGAAGAAGAGAACGAGGTTCGTCTCGGCATGGCGTGTCGACGCTTACGCTTGCCTAGATCCTCATTCAGCGTGTATTGTACAGCAGGGTATACGCGACAATATATATATATTGATAAGGAGATTTACTGACGGCAAGCGGCAGGCGAAAAACCAGTTCAGTCGCCAGAGAGCAACGGTCTCAACGCCAAGAGCTCGTGATCTGCGCTCGCGCCCTACATCTATGAGAGCGCCCCACTACTGCTTGCTCCCTGTTCTTCTTCTTCACTACAATAACCCCGGCGGCGAAGGGGAGCCATCCTGGCGACTCAAGGGGACGCAAGGATGAGAGGGTCGAGGCGTTCAGCGGATGCTGAGTCTCAGGCACAGAGGGGTCAAGGGGTACAATAACAGCAGCGTCTACAGGCTGAACGTGGCCAAGCGTTTCATTTCGGTGCAAAGTCAGAGGGCCTGAATTGGGGTTGCAAACAAGTAGTCCGGTATTCTCCTGATGAAGCGCGAGGATGGCAAAAGGCAGTGACGTATTGTGGCGGCGAAGAAACAAGTCAGATGGCGTGAACAGAACGGTGGCGTCGGAAAGGGCGGCACAGGAAACGGGAACAATGACGGCACTCTGAGGTGGCAGGTCAGTATCGGCGGTGACGACAAGCTTTCTATCCCCAGGACCGGCCACATGGGTGGAAGGCGTCTCGGGAAACACAGCGAACTCTACCTGAGCACGAGCGCAGTCGATAACAGCGTGGTTACGGGACAAAAAATCCCACCCGAGGATCAGGTCATGGGAACACGAGGCCAGCACAAGGAACTCAACACTGTAGATCACGTCTTGTATGAGCACCCTGGCCGTACATGCTGCAACGGGTTGAATATATTGGGCGCTCGCAGTACGGAGAGAAAATCCTGAAGGTGGCGTCGTCACTTTACGGATAGAACGGCAAAACGTATGGCTCATTACAGAAATAGCGGCGCCGGTGTCCACAAGCGCAAGAGTTCGTACACCGTCAACAAACACTTCAATAACATTGGCGGGGGACAAGCGAGGACTTAGACAGGTTGACGACGGCGCAGCTCGTGCCTCAGAAGCTGCGGTAGTCAGTTTTCCGCCTCACCAGTGTTGTACCGACGACGCATAGGCGAAAGAGAACGGCGGCGCGGTGAGGGGGACCGACGAGCAGCAAAAGGTTGGGCATCGGAAGTGGGCTGGTGATCACGGGCGCATGTTTCAGGCTCTCGTTCTGGCTGCGTGCGATAGGGAGGTCGGAAGGAGTAGTCTGGATATCTCGGCGTATTCGTGGTCGCCGCGAAGCGTCGGCGACAGAATCGCGCAACATGACCCGGAATTCCGCAAGCATAGCAGATCGGGCGGTTGTCTGCAGTGCGCCAAGGATTTGCGTACTGTGGCTGCGCCCCGAAAAGCACCGTCGCTGGTGGTCGAATTGGTGGTTGAGGGGTCAGTACTGGTTGAGGACGTGGCTTCATGACGGCATCCGCATACGTCAGAGGCGCGGCAACAGGAGCCGGAGGAGCAGCAGACGGCACCACAAATGATAGTGGCGCGGTGACACCAGTCGGCTGAAAGGCAGACGGCAAAGCCTCGGTGACCTGCTCCTGTATCACTTGTCGGATGGTTGGAGTCAGCCTAGGCGTAGGCACTTGCGTGGTCGGAAAAAATGAAAGCTGTCGAGCAACTTCCTCACGCACAAGCTCCTTAATCTGTGACAGGAGCGCCGTGTGGTCGCCGCCGATGGTCAACGCAGCGAGGGAATCGTCTGTTGACGTCTGCCGCCGAGCTAGGACGCGCTGCTTACGTAGTTCGTCGAAGCTCTGGCACAAGGTCACGAGTTCAGACACGGTGCGTGGGTCCTTGGCCAGCAACATCTGAAAGGCGTCGTCGTCTATGCCTTTCATGATGTGCTGTATTCTGTCTTGCTCAATCATAGAAGGATTCACGCGCTTGCACAAGTCAATGACGTCTTCAATATAGCTCGTGAAGTTCTCGCCCTGCTGCTGCGCACGTCCGCGTAGACGCTGTTCAGCGCGAAGCTTGCGCACTGCGGGGCGACCGAACACTTCCGCGAAGCTCGTCTTGAAAGCCGTCCAATTGGCGAAGTCTGACTCATGGTTACGAAACCAGAGGTTTGCGACGTGTGTTAGGTAGAACAGGACGCTGCGTAGTTTTGTAGCGTCGTCCCACTTGTTGTGCGCGCTCACCCTTTCAAACGACGTTAGCCAATCTTCTACGTCATAGTCATCGGTGCCGCTAAAGAAAGCGGGATCGCGCTGACGCAGCGCGCTTGACACGATGACCGATGGAGCTTGGGCCGCGTCTTGCTGGGTGGCGTCATCAGGCATTGTCGGAGCAGTGGTGGGCAACGTCCGGCTTCGGAGTTCCAGGTTTGAAGGGGGTACCCAGCACTTCCACCACTTTGATAAGGAGATTTACTGACGGCAAGCGGCAGGCGAAAAACCAGTTCAGTCGCCAGAGAGCAACGGTCTCAACGCCAAGAGCTCGTGATCTGCGCTCGCGCCCTACATCTATGAGAGCGCCCCACTACTGCTTGCTCCCTGTTCTTCTTCTTCACTACAATATATATATATATATATATATATATATATATATATATATATATATATACATGTAAAATAAAATAGGAATATCTTACTGGCGTTGTTCAGCTCTGCTTCCATAATCGCGAAAGCGACATTCCAACGTGGTCACCTTTCAAGACGTCATTCACTGAAGTGGTTTTTCAGCCTGCTTTACGCAAACGGCGTGCTGAATTGCCCCTGCGCGCCCGCGCATATTAGACAGGAAAAACTTGCACGACTTACATTGAAGAAGTCGTTGACCTTTGTAAACGTATTAACGCCGCCATACCCGCAGCTGATAAAATTCTGCACATTCTCAAAGGCATTGATGACGGTGCATTCCAGATGCTCCTGACCCGGAATCCGCGCAACGTTTCTGAAGTCGTCACCTTATGTCGGAGCTTGGATGAGTTGAAGAAGCAACGCACTTTGACATTGTTGCTGTTACCGAGCACTCTCCACTGTTTCAGCAGCTCAAAGTCTTCGTGCGCGAGGAAGTTGCCCGACAACAGTCCTTAGTCCCCTTCACTCAGGAGCCGTCCTCTCGTCTGCCACCAACACTCCAAGCTTCTTCATCTTCTAAACCACTTCACAAATTCGTTCAATGTTTCTCAGCCACATCTTGTCCGAACGTCGGAAGTGCAGCACTACATTGACACCGGTTTACACTAGCCATTGAGTCGAAGACTGTACCACGTCTCTGCCGAAGAGCGTCGCGTCATTAACAACCAAGTCGAAGATATGCTACGCTGTGGCATTATTCAACCATCCCACAGTCCCTGGGCATCTCCTGTCATTCTCGTTGGTAAGAAGGATGGTTCTATTCTCTTTTTCATTGACTGCCATCAAATAAATAAGGTAACGCTTAAAGACGTCTGTCCTTAGCCGCCCATTTATGACGCCCTTGACTTCGTGCTACTGAGTCGCTGAGTTACCGAAGCCTACTAACATCAAAGAACTTCGCAGTTTTTTGGGCCTATGTTCATGTTTCCGGCGATTTGTTCAAAATTGTGCATTGATGATGTCGCCCTTCAACCAGCTTCCATGCAGTGGCGCGGGCTTGTCCACCTGGTCCTCTGCATGCGACCTCTTGTTTGGTACGCTGCGTCGTCGTCTTACCTTTGAACCTATTCATCGCCATTTCAACCCGACAGCTGCAACCGAAGTACATAATGCGGGCATTTATTAAGTTATTCATTGGCATATGTACATGATCATCATCCCTCGGTGTTCAATGGGGTTCGTCTTCATCATCGCTTGTGGGGCTTTCTCTTGAGTGTGAGCTGTGCTTTGGGCATGGTCGGCTCGCCGTATATTCGACGCGTAATAAACGTCGTGATAACTGCTGTGTGACAAGTGGTGGAGGCGCTGGGTACTTCTGGAGTCTCGATCTGCGTTCCGGCTAGTGGCAGATACCTATGCATGAGGACGATAAAGAGAAAAACTGTGTTTTCAACACCAGATGGGCTCAACGAGTTTAATGTCATGCCATTCGGCCTCTGCAATGCGCCCGCAACTTTCGAGCGCATGATTGACAACGTTCTTCGTGGCCTGAAGTGGAAGACTTGCTTGTGCTATCTGGACGATATTTTTGTTTTCTCTTCAACCTTCTCTTAGCACCTGAAACGTTTGGACGAAGTTCTCACGTGCCTTGCCAACGCTGGACTTCAGCAAAACACCAAGAAATGCCATTTTGCAAGCAAGACAATCAAGGTGTTAGGTCACATTGTGAGCAAAGACGGCATTCGTCCTGATCCTGACAAGGTTTCGGCAGTTCTGCACTTTCCTCATCCCGAAAAGACCAAAGATTTGCGTAGTTTCCTAGGCCTCGCTTCCTATTTTCGCTGATTCATACGAGACTTCACCTCAATAGCGTCACCTCTGCACAAATTACTGGGTTCTAATGTTCCCTTTGTGTGGTCTCCCGAATGTGAATCAGCGTTTGCCCATCTGAAGCGCGCTCTTACATCTGAACCAGTACTTCGCCATTTTGATGAAGCTGCTCCTACCCTCCTGCATACGGATGCTAGTGGTCACGGCATTGGTGGCATTCTCCTACAGCGAGACGACTCTTTAGGTGAGGGGGTCGTCGCGTACGCAAGTCGCGTTCTGTCAAACACCGAGAAGAATTACACCATTACGGAGGAGGAATGCCTATCTATCGTCTGGTCTGTGCAGAAGTTTCGACCTTATCTTCACGGCCGCCATTTTACCATCGTTACAGACCATCACGCATTATGCTGGCTTTCGACGCTGAAGAACTTGTCTGGATGACTTTGCCGGTGGATTCTTCATCTGCAAGAATACGACTTTACTATTACCTACAAGTGCGGTAAAAAACACCAGGATGCAGTCGCGCTTTCTCGCTGTCAGCTTCCTACGACACCATGCAATGGTCCTCCAACTACCTTCCGTGACAATCTTCGGTACGATCCCTGTTCACATGCTTTCTCGTTGGCCACTGTAGACGAAATGCCTCCACATGACAACAGATTCTTCCAATCTCACCAACTTGCTGGCTCTCACTGTCGGCGCATCATAGACCACCTTCAAGGAGCTTCGCGCCCGCCTAACGCCCGCCTTCGTCGACAGCTGACGCAATTTAAGATTGACAACCGTGTTCTGTACCGCCATGTCTGTCACCCTGACGGTCAACGCTGGGTTCCTGTTCTGCCACGCTCTCTACATTCTGATGTCCTGCAGGCTTCTCACGACGACACGACTGCTGGTCACCTTGGTTTCCAGAAAACCTATGACCGCATCAAAGGTCGCTTCTACTGGCCCGGCTTATCCGCCAGTATAGCGACGTATGTCGCTTCGTGCGCCCTTTGTCAGCCTCGAAAGCTCCGTACATCAGCCCCAAGCAGACAATTGCAACCGGTTCAGTGTCCGTCGCAACCATTTGAAGTCGTTGGCGTTGACCTGTATGGTCCTTTTCCAGTGACTCTCACCGGTAAACGATGGATTGTGACAGCCGTTGACCACTTGACACGGTACGCCGAAACAGCTTGTGTGAGTTCTGCCTCAGCCTCTGAAGTTGCTGCATTCATATTCAAGCCTTAGCACTACGTCACGGTGCTCCACGCGTCATCCTGGGCGACCGTGGAAAAGCATGTCTCTCGCAACTCGTAGACGAAGTACTGAGCCTCCAGAACCACCCACAAGACTACCTCCAGTTACCATCGCGCCTGTGGCACGAAGTGGCACTCGTAGCGGTGCCGTTGTCACCGCTCACTATTAAACGCGTCTACCAAAACGCAGCTTTTCGGTAGCGACACTAGGACACGCGCTCGAGACCGAATGTGGTAGAGCACTGCACGGGCCGATTTTTTCAGCCCGGGCCCGGCCCGGGCCCGTTTTTAAGTTGGGCGGCCCGCCCGAGCCCGATCAAGACTTTTATGGCGAGACCCGGGCCCGGCCCGGGCCCGGAAATAATCTACGTTACCCGCCCGGCCCGACCCGCCACCCCTTTACCTTGGGCCCGAGCCCGGCCCGAGCCCGACTCGAAACCGGCCAGAACCCAGCCCGAGACCGAAAAATAACGTTTTTCAGAGTTGAGACGCCCGAGAATAACTCGCTGCAGGTTACATGCACACCACCAGAAAGCCCGAGCCCGGCCCGGGCCCGCGTCAGAAAACCCGAGCCCGGCCCGGGCCCGCGTCAGAAAACCCGAGCCCGGCCCGGGCCCGGGTCAAAAAGCACACGCCGTGCCCGAGCCCGGCCCGAGCCCGTGAAAAAACTGTTCTACCCGGCCCGGCCCGGGCTTTCGGGTAAGCCCGAGCCCGTGCAGTGCTCTAGACTGTGGTCCAGCGCATGACGCACTTCACCGCGATGCACCTTCAATAAGTTGGTGACTGCAGCGCCCCTGCTATTGGCGCCAGGAAACACATTAGGTGAAGAGGTTTGGTGGCGCTATTAAAAAAAAAGTGTCTCGTACTCTCTATCTAGGTGTCACAATTGCTATAAGCGTAATTAAATTAAGGGCGCGGAAGGGTCATTGAAGCATGCTTCTTCAACTCATTAAGGAGTGGATTGCCTTATTTTATTTGCTACCTAGATAAGTACAATTTGCAAATTACTTATAACGAAACAAAATACTTACAGTGGTCATCTTGGCTTGTCGGTCCACGTCAGAAGCATAGACGCAGGATCTAAAGATAGGAAAAAAGACGGCAAAGCCAAGCAACCACATCATGCGCCTATGAAAAAGAAGTATGCTCTTTAAGCCACCAGAAGGTCATCAATGCGCAAGCGACAATGCGTTTGTGTAAGTGCGTTCTAGCTTCATCGACTCGTGCTTCCAGTCTTTTATTCACACAAAATATCTTCAACTTCATTTTAGTGCCTTGCTCCGTACGAAATCCAGATGCCAAAATCTATTTTCCCTGTTTCGTCATCTAGTACCAGGAGTGTTCTGCTCGCCTTTATTTTTCACACTATCTCCGATGAAGCACACATGTTCACTAGAAACACACGTGGCTGAGACAGCACAGACAGCCCGCAAAAGTCTACTTAAGAGTGCGGAGTTGCGAGATTATCAAAATGAAGACTACAAACGATGACTCATGCACAACGCATTTTATACGTAGCATTTGCAGCATCTGCGGCAATACGGGCCTCCATGCCTATATGCAGCTTTATTCCGGCATCGTGCCGCATAGCAACCAAAGAGGATAAAATACAGAGTATCAGGTGAACCGAATGACTCACTGAAGCGAAGCTAATTATTTAGAATGGTCGTTTCCTCTGGCATCCTCGTTGTTACCTCGCAAAAAATTTTGCCCATAACTTATCTAAAATGACTGTCCAATTGTGCGAATAGCCGAAACACGTAATGTATTAGCGGTTTTCTGCAGCGGAGCTCCTCGCTCAAGCTATCCCCTGGACACACTGCGGGGTCGTCTGGTGGCGCCGTGGTGAATATGCACCGGTGGCATATGCACAGTGAACCGAGTCCGCTTCAAAGAAGTTCATTGAAGAGTTTCACAAGCCGAGTGGCAGATACGCTGTGGCCCATACCCAAGCTGTCATGAAAGGTGTCCACTGAAAAACGACATATAGCCACGCGAATGGCCCACATTTTTAAGCCGCACAACCATTGGGATTAGAGAACATATTTAGACTGCCCTTCTTCCAGGAACGGCCCATATTTTGGCTGGGATAGATGGATAGCTATATAGCTGGAAAGAACATTGGTCTGACAATGACAAGAATATTGGACGCATTAAAAAATGTGAACTTCAATTGCTTCTCAGCGCGCACGATTAGCAGTGACAACTTCAGCGAAATTTGTTGGAGCAAAAAAAAAAAAATGTTTCTCCATGAGAGCACATCAACCCAAGCCACTTGCTCGCTACGCCAGCTGAAGCCACATACATTTATGAAAGATTACAGTATTTTTCTTAAGCTAAATATTTTTCAGAATAGTCAGTAACTAACTATTCACTCATTTACAATAAACACTTAAGAATGTGTATTACAGAACGCTTGGTACCTTCTTGGTACATATCTTTGAAAAAGGTTTGCATTAGTGAGAAAACAGAGGACAAGATTTGACAACACAACTGAGGCTCACATGTTTTCTTATGCTGGCCCCTCTTTTCCCTCGATTCTCAAATATTTTCGCAAAATGCATTGCCTTATTGGACCAGCATCCCTAGCCTGAGGATAGTTGGAATTCTAGTCGCGGAAAGCCACATATTACGTACTAAATGAGAACTTGATAAGAAAATTACGTGACCATTCAGAGCAAGCTGAGTCAGAAAAGAATGGCTGTGGTTTAGCTCTGGTTAAACCTAGTCGAGTAGCGATAGCTACAGACCCTTGGCTGCGCTTAGGCTTCGCTTGTAGTTAGACACCATCCATACTGCGACATCAACTATGGCTGCGGCTACGCGAGCTCTGCCCTTCTATTAGCCCTTTTCGCGGAGCAGTTTTCTCTACAGGAACGAGATGGCGCTTTCGGCCGCGCGCCATACGTTGCCTCAGCGACTGCGCACGAATACGAAACCATTACTGCTTCTACCCTGCTACTGTGCGATCAGCTGTCGAAAATGCAACTGGGTGTGCGCTAATGCACTGTGCCCAATTCATACTGCAAAATCTGTAACGATAAAGGGAAGACGTGTGCGCTAGTTCGCTGCAAAAATAGTGGTTCACATATTAATAAATGTAATCAACCTGTGTCGCCGCTGCTACACAAGGACTGCTTGTGTTGTCGCCCTTCGCGATGCACGGCTTTCCTCAAGGATAAAGAAATATATATAATTCATCCGCCTGTGCTGTATACCTAACCTCCAAAGAAAGGACTTCAACTCCGGAACGTCGGCACTTGGCAGTGAATACAGCTCGTTACAAAATGAAGTAGTGCCACTTTCTGGCATAGTAAGTTTCCCGTACGTTATCTACACACATCCACCCTTACTCGCACGAGAACTTACGCCCACCCTATCGCCAACGTGTGAGTGAATAGGCGCACACTTGAATCAATGTGCCGAAGCATGAGTGACGGCGACTACACCGACAAGACACGAATGTTGGAAGCTGAATGTTTCGTGACGGTCCACAGAGTAAGCGAGGGACTAGCGATAATACGTCTTTGCTACGAGCCACCACAAAGTACAGAACATATAAATTCCAAGCTTTGTGCACAGCAAGAACAAATTTATCGCAGCAGAGCACACCCGCGATTGATTACGCTGAAAATAAACAATCAGATAGTGGCCGCACCGAGGAACTTTACGCAGTCAGAAATATGACGAGCCGCCGGTTCAAAATGTTTGCCAAGTAAAGAACGCAGAGCACACTGATCCCGATTTAATTCATAAGTGGAAAGTTTGGACAGCTTGGAATACATTTCTAGCCCCGCTTTCAGTACAAGAACCGTATACGCTGCTCACGCCGTTTGGACAAGGCGTAATGAGCTCTGAAAGCACTTACATGTCCTCTAAAGCTGTGGCCAAAGCTTCGTGTCGTGCACGCAGTCACCGTCTACGATACGCGTCGAAACAGTGGTTTTCTGCGCCACGCCGGCGTCACGCGCTTGCATTTAAACGCGGAGGCAACGGAGGCGGCTGAGGTAGAATTCTAGGTCACTCTAGCTGAGGCAAGCAATGGACGCGTCACCACGTGATCAAACATAGCAGCACCCACGGGAGCGCCGCGAGAAGGGTCAATACCTGGTTATCACAGCTGCGGAGCGCGGGGTATGACGTCATACAGAGGGCGCAGGGAGTGCCCAACGGCTAAAGTCCCTATATAAAGTCCTTATATAAGAAAAGTACCGCCATCCTTTGATAAACGCCGCTTCCCTCTCTCCTGTATCTCCGATTGGACGATGATAGCGCGCGCTTTTCACTTCTTTGTATTTTCTTTTTTTCCGCCTCAGAGCCATGTTGAAAGTCCTCTGCGCAGCCGCAGTCGCCGGCGGCGACGGCGGCGCGCGCCCGGCCTGAAAGCTTCAACGTGGACTTTCTAGGTGCGCCACCGTCGACTTGGCTTTCGCAAACAAAAAGTAAAGAAAAAAAGTTGCAGTGGCTTAGCTCGGCTATGCCAGGATATACGTAGCGTTAGCAAAGGTTCAGCTGATTATTCTTAGCTTTCCTGGTTGTCTAGATTGTCAAGGATTAGCTTGATTGTCATGCTTACTGCTGCTCCAATGACACACACGCGGTATACGTATTATGTGGCACATGTATTCATTCCTCCTACGCTCAACCGCTAATTGCCAGGCAGCTACTTCGGGATCCGATGAGTCAAGCTTCTCCGTTCTTCTGCGCTGTTGAGCAGCAATTGCGCTCTCCTTCTCCATGGCTATACCACACTGGCAAACGCCAGTCAGAAGCGCAGTGTCAGACGGCGACTCCACAGCGAGCGCACGCCGGCGCCAGTGCGTCTACCACGGCTACGACGTCACTCCTCTGGAATGCGCAGACCGGCGGCGGTGAGCCGCGCGCGGCGGCGGCGGAGTGCGCGAGAGGTGCCGGCTCCGATGGCTCCGGTGCGCAAGCCGTGTGACATCACTGATCCTTGCGCATGCGCAGCACGGCTCTTGATGTGCCGCGCGAAACGGACTTGGCTAGGCCAGTGTAGCCGTGTGACATCACTGATCCTTGCGCATGCGCAGCACGGCTCTTGATGTGCCGCGCGAAACGGACTTGGCTAGGCCAGTGTAGCTAACGCTACAAAAAGCAAGCGCTTTAGGAGAGCAGGCGGCGGAGGAAAGAGTAGATGGCGGTACTTTTCTTATATAGGGACTTTACCAACGGCTACCAACGGCAGGAGCGGTGGCCGCGCAGCGACCACGACGAGGCGAGTTGCCGGAGAATCGAGGCCCGTGGTGTGACGTCAGACAGAGGGCACGGCGAAGAGGCGAAAACTAGGGTTCCTCGATGCGTGCGCCCCCCTCCGCCGCCGTGGAGGGTGGAGTCATTCTGTGAAGGGGTGAATGCCGCCTTTCGACCGGCGGTCGCCATTGCGCTCCCCACGCATCGTCGCGGCTGGTTGAGTGAGACACGTGTGCGGCGTCTTCTAGGGCAAAATGCCCAGGTGTTGCGTACCACAGTGCACAAACCATTCGCGAAATGGCTGGAAGATGTTCCGAAAGATCCGAAGAGGCGACTCCTGTGGCTGGTAAAGATCAGGCGCGACAAGTGGCAACCCACGGACCGTTCCTGTTTGTGCAGCGTATACGTTATTGCCTTTCTGTGTTTGGGGAGTTGAAGCTGTGTGACACTGGCACCTTTGATTGCGATCGAGCCTTATCCGGATGGAATTTCTCGATCGTCATCAGCTCCCTTGCCCAAGCTGCAGAAGGAACCCGATCATTGTTGAGAAATCAGATCCCGATCGGGCTTAATCGTAATCACCAGTGTACCGTGTGTAATAGTTCATTTGCACGCTATTTCCCGTAGCGTTTGTCCGTCTTGTAGTCTTGATATCTGGCATGTAAACGTGCCTGTTTAACTCGTTCGTTTCTGGATAGCACAAAGTGCGCTGTTCTTAAACGCTTGTTGTGCATGAGCTGCAAGTGCGTAAAGATCTGCGCCTACGTTGTGCGCTTTTAAATGCGAAGCATTTCTTAGCGAACTTCGGCGACATTAAGCATATCTATTTATCCATCTATCCATCTATCTATCTAGCCGCCTACGACTTTGGGCTCTATTGGCCGTTTCGTTAACGGGATGTATACGAAAATTGGTATGCCACAACATGACTGCATGACGAACATAAATGACAGGTCATAACATGAAAATCAAAGCATGAGTGGCATGATTTACGTGCGACGGTCTTGGTGCTCTCCTAGCCCTTTCGTTAATGGGATGTATGCTAAAACTGGTATGGCACAACATGAATGCAGGACGAACATAAATAACAGGTCATAACATAAAAATCATGACATGCATGTCATGAGCGGCATGATTTACGTGTCATGGTCTTGGTGCTTCCCTGGCCGTTTCGTTAATGGGATGAATACGAAAATTGGTATGCCACAAGATGACTGCATGACGAACATAAATGACAGGTTATAACATGAAAATCAAAGCATGAATGTCATGAGCGGCATGATTTGCGTGCCACGGTCTTGGTACTCTTGCGGACGTTTCGCTAACTTGATATATACCAAAATTGGTATGACGAGACAACAATGTCTGACGACCATGGGTGACACGTTCTAATAACATGAAAATCGTGACATGCATGTCGCGCCAGCTCGAAGCCACGAGAATCAGTGGGAGTGGAAGCAAGACATGCGCTGCAGTTAATTTGCAGTGAGTTGTAGCGCTTGTTCTTGAAAAAATTCTCAACCAAATAAACAATCTACGACATGAGAAATCGCTATGTATTGAATGCATTTTGTTTCCTCTACGTTGAGAAGCCGTGTGGCCGCTTTATTTTAAAGATATCGATGACCGGCTGCTTTATAACAGTTACCGGTTTAAGCTATATTGCTGCGGAAAACATGCTCAACAAGGTTTCATAGTCAATGCCTGCATGAGAGCCATGATTTAATGCCACAAAAGCCATATGTAGAGCACCAAATCATCTGACATGTATTCCCCCCAACAATTTTTACCCATCTGCACATTTACAGGACGGTAAACGAAATAAAAAAATTCAGAATACCCTGCGTTGCAGCATGCAGTCATTAAATGGGGTAGCTGATGACTGATTCGAAAACACGAATGTTTTTTACAATTTTGTTGAAGGCACAAAACACACACAACGAAATGCGATGGGAATCGCGCGCGCGCGCGTGTGTGTGTGTGTTTCGCACGTTTAACCAATATATAGCCCAACAAGACGCTATCTTAAGGTGTTTACGCAGCTGGCGTGTATGGTAGCCTTCCGCTGCCAGCGAGACCGGCTGCAAATTCCGCTCTAAAAATAAAGATTACAGAACGTAAATCGGAGACCTTCACGCTGCCGATGCGAAAACTTTGTGTTCTCGTCATATCGTTAAAGTACCACACGTTTTACATAACGAAGTCTACGTGCAGCTGCGCAAAGTACCGCTTGCTGCCTATCCTGGCTATAGGCTGCCTGCGGAGAGGGCATCATAATGGCGGACGCCGTAGCAGACGACGCGGTTGTCTCCACCCTCCACGGCGGCGGAGGGGGGCGCACGCATCGAGGAACCCTAGCGAAAACCTCGCGTAATGTAGCTATCGCAACAAAATGTTTTATTGCGATAGCAATTATATGGACACTTCAAAGCAGATCTCTGCCGTCGGCGTCGCCGTCGCCGTCGCCGTGAGGTTCCGTATGACGTCAATGGAGATGAAATCGTGACCGCGCGCCGCCGAATGCTGTATGTGCGAGTGAAAGGGCGCGAGGGACGCGCGCTTTCACGGGGAGTGAACGCACGGCGGAGAACAAACGCGCGTTCTGCGCCGTGCTCCCTTAAGGGCTGCAGAAATAGGCGTCTCCTCCTTTACAATCACCATATATGTAGAGCAAATGCGCCTTCTTCCGAGGCGCGAAAGGCCGTGGGGGCGGGGGGAGGGAGAGGGAAGGGAGGCGACGTTTAGCTGCGGCACCATGCAAGTGCCTATTTATATCAGAGGCTCCGGGAACAGTCATCAACGCCGCACGCATTTTGTGCGAACGCGGGCGAAACGCTGACGGTGTTGACAACAGTTCTGCGTGTTGCCGGTGCTGCTGCATGTCCAAGTTTGTACAGCTGATAAAGCTACTATCATTACTCCGTATAGCTCTCTACAAATTTGCTATCGCAATTGATGCTTCGCCTTTCAGGTGAAACTGAGACAACTTTTTTGTTATAACGATTTAACTTACACAAGCATCTCGCTCGTATAAACTGTACATGGCACATTCAACATCGAGGCTGCATATGAGAGGTGGTATGGTATGGTATGAAGAACTTTATTGAGTCCATTCTTGTACCTTGTCACAGTCTGTGAAGACGACGGGGCACTACCAAAGCATGTGGTCAGTAGTAATGAGGCCATTGCACTTATTACAATTGATTTGAATTTCCCTCTCCGGATAGATCCTGTTAATAAAATCTGGACTTGGGTTTGTCCTTGTCTGTAGCAAACGTAATGTGACAGCTTGGGCTCTGCAAAGCTTACCTGTGGCAATGGTCTGCTTAAATAATAATGTTTCGTGATTTCCTTACATGTTAATAATCGATCCCTGTGTCCCCGTGTGAAGTGTAAGTTGCTCGGTCTTGAAGAGCACGGCTAGAAAGTCCTCGTGCTGCTTAATTTGCCACCTCATTGAGGTTTCTCCGAGTTCCGTCCACCACCCCCATATGTGCAGGAAACCAGCGGATTTGGTATCAAGAAGTTTTAAAACTAGCTCTCCTTTCAAGAAAGTAGTTTATTAGGCACATTCAAACACAGTCGTCTTCAACATAGTCCTCTTGCGCAGCACTAGAGCGCCTCCCAGTGTTCCTTCAACTTTTCAAATATGTCCTCGAAGCGTTTTTTTTTTCTTTTTTTTTTTGATGCGAAGCATTGTTTGGCGAACATTTGCCTCTTTCAATGTATTGATAAGACGCGTTCAAGGTTAGATGCGCTTGGCGTTTTTATGAAGGCCAGAAACAGGCAACGGCCAAGCGGAGCGAGAGCGAGCACCAACAACAAGAAACGTCTTCTTCTTCGTCCTCTGCTGGCGCCGGTATTTGTCACTACAATCACTCCCCGGCGAAAAAGGAGCCATCCTGGCGACCTATGGAACAGGCAGCACTGGTGGGTCGTAGTGCGGCTTCAGTCGGTCGACATGAACAGTTTCGCGTCCGCGACGCCGTTGGTCCGTAGATGGCTGAACGGGCTCAATGACGTAGTTGACCGGGGACGTCTGTCGTAGAACCCGGTAAGGGCCGTCATACTTTGAGATGAACTTTGTGGAAAGGCCGGGAGTAGACGAGAGAACGCGGAGCCATACCAGCGATCCAGGTGAATATGATGGAAAGGACAAGCCGGCGTCTCGACTATGTTGCTGGCTGGCCTGGTTTTGCGCGGTAAGAGAACGTGCGATCTGACGACATTCTTCGGCATAGGCGGCAGCTTCGGATAGAGTCGTAGATTCTGAAGCGTCGGGGCGATACAAAAGAATCGTGTCCATAAACGAGGAAGGTTCGCGACCATAAAGAAGAAAGAAAGGAGAGAATCCTTTGGTCGACTGAGTGGCGCTGTTGTAGGCATACGTAACAAAGGGAAGGATGCGGTCCCAGTTAGTGTGGTCAGCGGAAACGTACATAGCGAGCATGTCGCCGAGAGTGCGATTGAAGCGTTCAGTCATACCATTGGTTTGCGGATGATAGGCGCTCGTAGTTCTATGGACAATGTTGCATTCGCGGAGCAGGGCTTCTACAGCCTCGGAGAGGAATGAACGACCACGGTCACTCAGTAGCTCGCGAGGCGCACCATGTCGAAGAACAAGGTTGCGAAGGATGAACGAGCCGACTTCACGTGCTGTGGCCGCCAGAAGCGCTGAAGTTTCGGCGTAGCGCGTGAGGTGGTCCACGGCGACGATAACCCAGCGGTTGCCATCTGGGGTGTACGGTAGAGGGCCGTACAAGTCAATGCCGATACGGTCGAAAGGCCGGGAGGGACAAGGAAATGGTTGACGCGGCCCTGTTATCTGGTTAGGTGGGCTCTTGCGGCGTTGACACTTGGAGCACGAGCGGACGTACTGCCGAACGAAGCGGTACATTCCGCGCCAGTAGTATCGAAGCCGTAGGCGTGCATACGTCTTTAGGACACCGGCATGGGCGCATTGAGGATCCGCATGAAAAGAGGCACAGATGTCAGAACGTAGATGGCGAGGAATCACTAGCAACCATTTACGGCCATCAGAGAGGTAGTTGCGGCGGTACAGGAGCCCTTCGCGGATGGCAAAGTGGCGAGCAGTGCGCCGAAGCGAGCGGTCTGGTGCGGGGTGATGGCTGAGATAAGTACTCTAGAAGAGATGCTATCCAAGGATCCCGGCGTTGCTCGGATGGCATGTCGGCCAATGCAAGAGAGGAAGAATCATAGCTTGAGACAGACGCAGCACCAGACTCATCAGGCAGTGGTGAGCGCGAAAGAGCGTCGGCATCCGAATGCTTACGGCCTGACCGGTAGACAACACGGATGTCATAGTCCTGGAGACGAAGTGCCCAACGAGCTAAGCGACTAGATGGGTCCTTTAATGACGACCGCCAGCACAGGGCGTGGTGATCAGTCACGACATCAAATGGATGGCCATATATGTAAGGTCTAAATTTGGTGATTGCCCAAACGATATCAAGACATTCTTTTTCCGTGACCGAATAGTTCATTTCCGCTTTGGTGAGAGTGCGGCTGGCGTAAGAGACGACGTACTCTTCGAAGCCAGACTTACGCTGGGCTAGAATAGCGCCCAGGCCGACTCCACTAGCGTCTGTGTGGATTTCTGTTGGAGCGTCTGGGTCAAAGTGGCGTAGAATAGGTGGGGATATCAAAAGATGGCGTAAGGTGGCAAACGCGTCTTCGCAAGCTGTAGACCATGCCGAGATGCCTTGGCTGTTGGCAAGCAGCTGCGTTAAGGGGGCGATTATGGACGCAAAATTACGCATGAATCGGCGAAAGTACGAACACAGGCCTATAAAGCTACGGAGCTCCTTCAGCGTAGACGGCCTGGGGAACTCGGCGACGGCGCGAAGCTTTGCAGGGTCGGGAAGGACACCGTCCTTGCTGACAACATGACCTAAGATGGTAAGCTGGCGGGCGGCAAAGTGGCACTTCTTCAGGTTAAGCTGCAGTCCAGCGTCGGAAAGGCAAGTCAGGACGCTTGCGAGACGCTTTAGATGGGAGTCAAAGTCCTTGGAAAAGACTACGACGTCGTCCAGGTAGCACAGACACGTGTGCCATTTGAGGCCTCTAAGAATGTTATCCATGAGGCGTTCGAAGGTGACAGGCGCATTACAAAGGCCGAATGGCATCACGTTAAACTCGTATAACCCGTCTGGGGTTACAAACGCTGTCTTCGGACGGTCAGTGTCATTCATAGGGACCTGCCAATACCCAGATCGAAGGTCCAAAGAGGAAAAGAAATCTGCTTCTTGCAAGCAGTCGAGAGCGTTGTCGATTCGGGGCAGCGGATAAACATCTTTTCGTGTGATCTTGTTAAGGCGCCTATAATCAACGCAAAATCCAATGCTACCGTCCTTTTTCTTTACCAGCACAACTGGGGAGGCCCAAGGGCTGTGCGAGGGTTGTATTACGCCACGATGAAGCATGTCGTTGACCTGTTCATCAATGACACGACGTTCAGCGTGAGAAACTCGGTATGGACGCTGGCGTAGGGGTGCATGAGTGCCGGTGTCAATGTGGTGAACGATGGAGGATGTGCGGCCCAAGGAAGATTGCTCATGATCGAACGACAGCCGAAAGCGATCGAGCAGTTCCAAGAGTTGGGTACGCTGGGCAGGTGGAAGTTCGGAATCAATTGACGGGAGGAAGGCTTCTAAAGAGGACGAATCGGCGGTGGTAACAGGAGTAATGCTGTCGACGTGAAGACTCATCGCGTCGTCAGGCAGTTGAGTGGAGTAGGCGGAATCAACATCGTCAATGGCGTTCATCAATACATCAATGGCGTGTACATAAACGAAAGAAAATACATCCTCATGTAACCACCAAGATAACCTGAAAATAAAAGGGAAGCGGGATGCAGCAATATTGAAACATTGAGTGCGCTGGGGCCACAATAATAAGAGGCGGTGCGTGGAATTCAGAAATGAGTAATGGTGTCAGCGCTAAGGTTCACATATGACATTTTCTGCCTAAAATTGGACATATTGTCGAGTTTGGAAGATCGGTAGGCCCATTGGCTTCGGGAGCCTACGGTAAACCTACAAATGAGGCAGTGCATGATGACATGGGTTGTGTCTCTTTTGAAGCCACTGATGCGCAGAGTAAAATTAGTTTTGTAGAAAGACTCAGGATCATGGATGAAAATAAACGGGCGGCTAAAGTGCGCAAGTAACTGTACTTAAGAAGGGTGGACACAGAATGAAGGATAAGGTCATAAAATATCTTAAAGAGGCCTGCGATGGTAACAGAATGCGTCGAGTGCTGAGAGCTTCTTGTGCGCTGTGTTCGTGCCGCTTACTTCACGTTGAAGCGAGAGGCAGCACGAATGTCAATTCGCTCGCGGCTGCCGCCGCGGCTTCATTACTCCACCGTTTGACAGCGAGTGTCCGCGGTCATCGAGTGAGATGTGTTCATGTTTGCTTGTGCGCGCGTTACTCCGCGCTTATAATTGAGTTAGTAAGTGAATGTTTACAACTTTAACAGTGACAAACCTACTATCCTTACTTCTTAAAGCTGTAATAATTGGTTATCGCAATCGATGCCTTGTCTTTCGGGCAACTGCGACTTTTTGGCGTCCACTAAATATTGCATGTTTATTGTGTGTTTACAAGTGACCTCGTTTTTTCAATGACTGTTATATTATTGCATATTAAAAACACAAATATCACTTCGTTACAGGGAGTTTTCTAACCAAATTTTATCGGGTCTGAGGTCGTTTGTTGAAAATGGCCACATCTGTGGAGCAACGAAAACAAGGATGCTGCATGACGACAATGCACAACCTCACAGCGCTCTCTGCATAACAGAGTTTTCCGGCGGAAATTAAATGATTTCACTTTCACACGCACTCTACTCGCCAAATGTGGCTCTCGGTAACTTTGCTCTGCTCCCAGAATTAAAAATCAAACTCAAAGGACGCCGCTTCGACCCAATTGCTGATATCGAGTGCTAATCATGGACGGTGCTCTACTCGTACATGTGAGAGTATTTCGAAAACATATTTACAAAGTGGCACGAACACGCGAACGCGCTTTGTTGGTCTGCAAGATACCGATTTAACAGCCGACAGAGTTTATGAATGCGCACAAATAAATACTGTCCTGAAAACACAAGTACCCTCGAAACGTTTTGATATCGCGTCGTATTCGTAGCGAAAATTACTACCGAAGAACTTTCAACGCAAAATACAGTTAATCTTGAAGTGGAACATAGCTATAAAACATAAAGAGTCACCTTTGTTTCTAGTTGAAGCTCTGAGAGGTTTATTCATTCAAAATGTATCTTCAATGCTAAACAGAGTGTATTCCGGTTTTGATTTATGGTGGCATACTACGCGTAAATGTATGGTGAACATCACAGTTTACGAGAGAATTAAGGCACATAATTTAGAGAACCTTTTGAAACACTGTGTTCATTCCGCTATAATTTATTGGGTATTTCCCGCCATTTATTGTAAAGCCACTTAAAACTTTGAATTCCGGCAACAAATTGCGAGATTGTTCCTCGAGTGGAGAACAAGGATGAATAGAACACGTACGAGGAAAAAAATTCACCGACGATTACGATACTCCCTTAAGCGACATTTGAATGCAGCTCTATACGTGTTTTCCTTTCGCAATATATTGGCTGGCACCGACAATCTGTCTCTTGCGGCACGTTGCAAAAGCAGCGAAGTGTGGCGCGACTGTCTAGCTAATCGGGAGATTGCGAGAAGCAGCGCGTGGGTGAGCGCGGGCGCGATTCATAGCAGCGTATATAGCCATCGTCGCCGAAGTGCGCGCCTTGCGCGGCCCTACGCATTTCTTCTCATGCTTTCGCCATACCCTCCTCCTCCGCTTGTCGCCTCGTGCTTCAACTGCACCCTCCTCCTTCGCTTTCCTCGTTGCACTCTCTACGTTCTCGACACTTTCTTTTATCCCCCGCAGCGCTCCCCGTGCGTTCTTTCATCCGCTGCGATTGCTTGCTCGGTTACGCTGGGAACGCCGACGCTCGACGCCCTTAGAAGAAGCGCTCTAAAACTTGGCTCACGAAGGCACCACTACGTCAATAGTGACGTACCCGACGGATACGACGACTTTATTTGGGCACCGCGAAATGGTTTGATAATGGGGCCTCAAGGTGAAACAAACAAAGCAGTACGTCCGAAATCTGGCCGCTTAAGTTTGTGCACAATGCTTGTGGAGAACAAGATCTTTCATTACTATCAAGAGGTGGAAACACTTATATGTGATAGATCAGATGCCCTTTCTGCGACAGTTTAAGGCCGTGGCATCCTTCATGTATGAGCACTTCCACAGACGCCTCAGGAAACAGCCCCGACGTTATCTAAATGGGAACAAGTGGGAGAGAGTGGCACCCTTCCATCCCGATGTTTGCAGAGCACTCACCATCAGCCGGGAGCCGAAGACAAAGATGCTTAGCAAAGAAAGGAAGAAATACAGTGTTGGTATTCCACTCAAATTCAAAAAGAAATTTAAAAAAGGCGTAATCTCACACTGTTGTATAATGAACGTGCGGCTCACTGCCGTTTAGCGTCATCATTGTCATAATCATGACCAAATTTTATGTCGAATGTGGAACGAAGGGCTTTCACAGCCACCTGCAGTTGCCCCATTATTGTTTCCCCGTGTCAGCATTCCCAGATACGCCAACCATTCATATTCACCCTGGCAACACACTTTTCGCTGCCAGTCAGCACAATGGACCATAGCACCAAATGCGATGTAGTTTAGTTGCTCACTACTAGAAGCCGCGCGGTGAACATGTAGCGTGTTTTTTTTTTTTTTTTCGCGTGGTAAGTGCAAATAAGATTGAATGAGGCAAATCACTTTTGACGGAATTGGCCCTCACCAAGAAGCATTGCGCCGGAAAATGCCTCCTCATGAAGCCGAGATACTCTGTATGAGCGACCACAAGGTCTCTGTTGGGTTTGGTTCCGCCATGCTGTGCACCCATGATGCCTTGGATACGTGAACAAACCTGCGTATAGGAGCATGTTAAGATAAAAAAATATGCAAATCCAACGCACGCGGTGGAATCTATGTGAAGCGAAGCGTTCGTGCAGCGGTTTATCAAATGGTATCAATTTGCCCATTTCATTGCTGCTCTTTAGCATAACGCGTATCTGTGATAGGCAATGTACGAAATCCTATATGGGTGTGCATTTCTTGGTTTCTTCATGTTTATTTTAAGTGTACAAGCTGCTTCCCCCGTTGTGAATGTGTGCCATGGTAGAGAAATCATCATCTTCCTAATGAACACGCGTCCACGCTTCTTGCTCGATCCCCAGTTGTCAATATGTGGCATATAGTAAGGAAATTATAGCCATCAAGAACACGCAGCGGTCACCTCAAAGAATTAGCGTTGGCACGAAAATTACCTGCAACTTCTTCGCCAACCCCTAGTTGGGGGTATGTGCCATTGTATGGACATCATCATAATCATAACCAACTCACGGACATGCTTCCCAGCCAATTCCTCATTGTGGGCAAGTGCCACAATATGGAAATCCCAAACCGAATCAACACGCGACTAGAAGCAACACACAAGGAGCTGGTTGGTGTAGGCATGATATTGTAGCCAAGAAAGTAGGCCGCGGGTCTCCCTCTTTTAATGCGACAGCATTATTTAAAAAAAAACTTATATATGCGGTTTTGCGTGCCAAAACCACGATCTGATTATGAGGTACACCATAGTGGGGGACTCCGGTTTGATTTGGACCACCTGGGGTTATTTAACGGACACTTAAATCTAAGTATACGGGTGTTTTCGCATTTCGCCCCCACCAAAGAAAGCAGTACTTGCCACATTGCGTGAATAACCGGTGTCGTCCTCGGCGGCGTCACCGAGCGATGGTACCAAAAATGGACAACAAGTCTAAACACGTCAAAAATGCTCGAATTGACGTCATAATTTCTCAGGGAGTTTCCTGTAAACAAATTAAAATAATGGCTTTCAAAAGAAATTTTGGTACATTTCCGTCTAGGCGGTCGCGCGGGTAGAATTGACCGCAACAGCCCCTCAGGCATCGGCTCACGCCCGGCTGACACAGTCGTACCTGACAATAACTTTCAGGGGGCAAGCCGTCAACGGAGTCTTCTTCAAGCGGCCGACATTCAAGGGGCCTCGAAACAGATAGGGACGATTATGTGCATGTGTCGCGGTCGGTTCTCGCTCTGCTCTACTATCAAATAGTCATGGTTAGTGTATCCTGCGTGGTGTTTTCCGGGCCACGTCTGGTGGTTTAAACTCGCGCCCGTATTAGATCGTGTCGGCTTGCCGGATTGGTCTGAGTTGGTGAATGGTGGAAAGGCCTGCGTCGCCCAAGAGTCTGCCTGTCTCTTGGACGCTGAAAAAAAAACAATTTGAGGAAGGGGTCTGACCAGACCAGTCAGCCAGGCCGCCGACGACTGCCACGACATCGTTTTGTATGTTTGACAAGTGCACAGTGTAACTTTAAATTAGCATCAAATTGAATAAACCTAGTTTGTCCAATCGTACTATTCGTGGTCGTCATCGTACCTGCCGATCTGCGCTTGCGTCTGCGGGAGCTCATCCGATCCCTTCAGCATCGTCTCCCTGGTGACATGATGTGTCTATATGCAAACAGCTACGTCACTTCACTGCAATATGTACCACCAGCTTCTTCGCCAATCCACCATTTTGAGTATGGAAATTATATTCATCAACACGCGGTGACCATAACAAATACCTAGCTGGCGTTGGCAGGGCACCTAGCACCGATGCAAAGACCACGTCATCGCGACCGTGACCAGATATATATTGTAGCAGAAGCTATTAGAAAACGAGGGTGCCTGCTTTGGCCTAAAAGGCGTGACCACGACGGCATGACAAGACTCGGATGACGAAGCGGGAATGCCACCGATGCCACGACCATGACGGCATCACGAGCACATCCCTAGGGGCCCGAGCTGGTATACAATTTCGGCCACTGGGTCGGCGCAAGAGGCTAAATAGATAGGTAGATGAAAACGCCCACAGTTGGTGCTAATTGCATTCTTGGAGATAGATAATAGATAGATAGATAGATAGATAGATAGATAGATAGATAGATAGATAGATAGATAGATAGATAGATAGATAGATAGATAGATAGATAGATAGATAGATAGATAGATAGATAGATAGATAGATAGATAGATAGATAGATAGATCACTTCCAAACACAATAACTGAGCCCTGAAATTTGCCCCCTTCGTCGAGGCAAATCAACCTGGGTCACGATTGCCACCGGATTCAAAGGGCCTGAAGCAGAAAAGAATGCTTATTGCATTAACGGTGACGACAGGGAATCTTCTAACTTGTTTTTTAGCTCGACACATTTGATCTATATGGCCGCTTGTGAACAAGCGAATACGAGCGTGAAGCGAGCACCCTAATATCACATGTGCACACATGTGTACAGCGCGCCATAACCATGTACAACACGTTTAAAACATGCATTCAGGTGAATGATTGCCCGTCTATAGCGACAACCCAGGCTCAACATTTTGTGCCACAATAAATGCGTTCGCAAATGGGAACTTGTTAGATGTATCGACGAAAAGTTCGACAATGAAAAGTGGGCAGCACGACACGTGGATTTAAAGCTATGGCGGTCATTCGATTAAAGTGTTTTTTCCACATCTACGCAATCAACCAAATGATAGAACGTAAACTGCAATGAAGAAAAAAAGCCGAAAAGAAAACACTACAGGACATTTTGCTTTCGAAAGCAGACAAGGTGTAGTGGAATAGCCTTGCGCAATCCACCGTCGTCAATGCGCTTGCGTTAAGTGTAATGCGTTGGTGTGAGGAATGTCTTTAGCCATCTACTGACATTGCCTCTGACAAGTGTTTTATGTTTCATAACACACACGTGCGCACGCGCCCTGAAGCAAACATAAAATGTAAAAGCGCAATAGAAATAAATTTGTCCGTTTCCTCTTTCACTGTTCGGCAAGCGTTGGAGTGCTTGCAACGCCGTACTTTCCCCGTCTTCGCAGTATGGCAGATGTGGCACATTTTATCGCGGCCTTTTTTTGCGTCACACGTAGTACGTATCGCAATAAAAATGTTTCCGCGTTCGAGCTTCGCAGATGCTCTGCAGAGCGCAAAATTCTGTTTGATGCACTTCACCATCGAGGCCCACTGCAAGCTTTCACAAGGGATGTGAAACTTGCGAAACTTTTAAATAACCTAGAACGACGTCTTGTTTTGCTTTTACGAGAAAGAAATGCAAAAGTTGGAAATAAACCAGAGCCGTACACCGTTAAAATATTATAGTTTACCCTTATTCTAATCTGCTGATTTCCAATTGACATAACCACCGTTTTTTTTCTCGTTTTTTTGTTCCATAGGTCCAAGAAAGCGCTTTCCACGTTTATAGGCAGGTCAACTTTTGTTTTATTTGATCGCGAATAACTTGCCTACCTTGATAGGATTTTCTTCCATAACTGGCTGACAAGAGATGAGGAACGCGCAGAAGTGAGACAAGTTTCAGTGAGGCCGAGCTAGCGCAGGCAAATGAGATAGTCGCGATAGGAGAGTGGTGCCAAGCGTCTGCGATAAGACCGCTTCTCTTTACTTGGCTTGCGGTGGCTGGTGTTAATATTGCAACGCATGAAACGAGGACTTCAAGTACCTTTGCATTCGGCGCCTTCACCGAAGGATTGGCAAAGTGACATTTTAGATGTGCCAAAAGGACTCAACAACGCTTTACTGCCGTTC